>NC_044559.1:55357979-55505954 GCF_007565055.1 Rhinopithecus roxellana | reverse complement strand
ACATCACGAAGAAGTTTCAAAGAAAGCGTCTTTCTAGTTTTCATCTGTGGATATTTCCTTTGTCACTGGAAGGTTCATTGCGCTATGAAGTATCTAATTGTAGATTTCCAGAAAACTGTGTTAACAAACTGATCACTGAGGAGAAACATGTAACTCCGTGAGTTGCATTCACACATGGCAATGCAGTTTCTCAGAAAGCTTCTCTTTAGTTATTATGTGAGGATATTTCCTTTTCACCATAGCCCTCAATGAACTCCCAAATATACCTTTGCAGAATCCACGACAACAGTGTTAGCAAACTGTTCCAAGAAGAGAAGGGTGGAACTCTCTGTGATGAAGCCACAGATCAGAAAGGAATCTCTCAGAAAGCTTGTCTCTAGTTATTAGTGAGGATATTTCCTTTTTCACCATGGGCCCCTAAGGGCTCCCAAATATGACTTTACAGATTCCACGAAAAGAGTGTTAGCAAACTGCTTCCTGAAATCTAAGTTATAAGTCTGTGAGATGAACTCACAGATAGGAAAGAGGTTTCTCAGAAAGCTTCTTTCACGTTTTGAACGGATGAAATTCCTTTATCAGCGTAGGCCTCAATGCGATCCAAGGAAGCCGTTCTCAGATTCCTCAAAGACAGTGTTAATGGACTGCTCCACGAAACATAAGTGTAACTCTGTGAGATGAATTCAACATCACGAAGAAGTTTCAAAGAAAGCGTCTTTCTAGTTTTCATCTGTGGATATTTCCTTTGTCACTGGAAGGTTCATTGCGCTATGAAGTATCTAATTGTAGATTTCCAGAAAACTGTGTTAACAAACTGATCACTGAGGAGAAACATGTAACTCCGTGAGTTGCATTCACACATGGCAATGCAGTTTCTCAGAAAGCTTCTCTTTAGTTATTATGTGAGGATATTTCCTTTTTCACCATAGCACTCAATGAGCTCCAAATTATGCCCTTGCAGAATAGACGACAACAGTGTTAGCAAACTGTTCCAAGAAGGGAAGGGTGGAACTCTGTGTGATGAAGCCACACATCAGAAAGGAATCTCTCAGAAATCTTCTCTCTAGTTATTATGTGAGGATATTTCCTTTTTCACCGTGGGCCCCTATGGGCTCCCAAATATCACTTTACAGAATTCCACGAAAAGAGTGTTAGCAAACTGCTTCCTGAAGTCTAATTTATAAGTCTGTGAGATGAACTCACAGATCAGAAAGAAGTTTCTCAGAAAGCTTCTTTCACGTATTGAACGGATGAAATTTCTTTATCAGCGTAGGCCTCAATGCGATCCAAGGAAGCCGTTCTCAGATTCCTCTAAGACAGTGTTAATGGACTACTCCACGAAACAAAAGTGTAACTCTGTGAGATGAATTCACACATCACCAAGAAGTTTCTACGAAAGCTTCTTTCTAGTTTTCATCTGTGGATATTTCCTTTGTCATCGTAAGGTTCATTGCGCTGTGAAGTATCTAATTACAGATTGCCAGAAAGCTGTGTAAACAAACTGATCACTGAAGAGAAACGTGTAAGTCTGTGAGTTGCATTCACATATGGCAATGCAGTTTCTCAGAAAGCGTCTCTTTAGTTATTATGTGAGGATATTTCCTTTTCCACATAGCCCTCAATGTGCTCCCAAATATACCTTTGCAGAATCCACGACAACAGTTTTAGCAAACTGTTCCAAGAAGGGAAGGGTGGAACTCTGTGTGATGAAGCCACACATCAGAAAGGAATCTCTCAGAAAGCTTCTCTCTAGTTATTATGTGAGGATACTTCCTTTTCCCCATGGGCCCCTTTGGGCTCCAAAATATCACTTTACAGATTCCACGAAAAGAGTGTTAGCAAACTGCTTCCTGAAGTCTAAGTTATAAGTCTGTGAAATGAACTCACAGATCAGAAAGAAGTTTATCAGAAAGCTTCTTTCACGTTTTGTACGGAAGAAATTTCCTTTATCAGCGTTGGCCTCAATGCGATCCAAGGAAGCCGTTCTCAGATTCCTCAAAGACAGTGTTAATGGACTGCTCCACGAAACATAAGTGTAACTCTGTGAGATGAATTCACACATCACCAAGAAGTTTCTAAGAAAGCTTCTTTCTAGTTTTCATCTGTGGTTATATCCTTTGTCAACGTAAGGTTCATTGCGCTATGAAGTATCTAATTGCAGATTTCCAGAAAACTGTGTTAACAAAGTGATCACTGAAGAGAAACGTGTAACTCTGTGAGTTGCATTCACACATGGCAATGCAGTTTCTCAGAAAGCTTCTCTTTAGTTATTATGTGAGGATATTTCCTTTTCACCATAGCCCTCAATGAGCTCCCAAATATACCTTTGCAGAATCCACGACAACAGTGTTAGCAAACTGTTCCAAGAAGGGAAGGGTGGAACTCTGTGTGATGAAGTCACACATCAGAAAGGAATCTCCCAGAAAGCTTCTCTCTAGTTATTAGGTGAGGATATTTCCTTTTCACCATGGGCTCCAAATATCACTTTACAGATTACACGAAAAGAGTGTTAGCAAACCGCTTCCTGAAGTCTAATTTATAAGTCTGAGAGATGAACTCACAGATCAGAAAGACGTTTCTCAGATAGCTTCTTTCACGTTTTGAACGTATGAAATTTCCTTTATCAGCGGAGGCCTCGATGCGATCCAAAGAAGCCGTTCTCAGTTTCCTGAAAGACAGTGTTAATGGACTGCTCCACGAAACATAAGTGTAACTCTGTGAGTTGAATTCACACATCACCAAGAAGTTTCTAAGAAAGCTTCTTTCTAATTTTCATCTGTGGATATTTCCTTTGTCACCGTAAGGTTAATTGCGGTATGAAGTATCTAATTGCAAATTTCCAGTAAACTGTGTTAACAAACTGATCACTGAGGAGAAACGTGAAACTCTGGAGTTGCATTCACACATTGCAATGCAGTTTCTCAGAAAGCTTCTCTTTAGTTATTATGTGAGGACATTTCCTTTCTCTCCATAGCCCTCAATGAGCTCCCAAATATACCTTTGCAGAATCCACGACAACAGTGTTAGCAAACTGTTCCAAGAAGGGAAAGGTGGAACTCTGTGTGATGAAGCCACACATCAGAAAGGAATCTCTCAGAAAGCTTCTCTCTAGTTATTATGTGAGGATATTTCCTTTTTCACCATAGCCCTCAATGAGCTCCCACATATACCTTGCAGAATACACGACAACAATGTTAGCAAACTGTTCCAAGAAGGGAAGAGTGGAACTCTGTGTGACGAAGCCACACATCAGAAAGGAATCTCTCAGAAAGCTTCTCTCTAGTTATTAGGTGAGGATATTTCCTTTTTCACCTTGGGCCCCTATGGGCTCCCAAATATCACTTTACAGATTCCATGAAAAGAGTGTTAGCAAACTGCTTCCTGAAGTCTTACTAATAAGTCTGTGAGATGAACTCACAGATCAGAAAGACGTTTCTCAGAAAGCTTCTTTCACGTTTTGAACGGATGAAATTTACTTTATCAGCGTAGGCGTCAATGCGATCCAAAGAAGCCGTTCTCAGATTCCTCAAAGATAGTGTTAATGGACTGCTCCACGAAACATAAGTGTAACTCTGTGAGATGAATTCACACATCACCAAGAAGTTTCTAGGAAAGCTTCTTTCTAGTTTTCATCTGTGGGTATTTCCTTTGTCACCGTAAGGTGCATTGCGCTATGAAGTATCTAATTGCAGATTTCCAGAAAACTGTGTTAACAAACTGATCACTGAAGAGAAAAGTGTAACTCCGTGAGTTGCATTCACACATGGCAATGAAGATTCTCAGAAAGCTTCACTTTAGTTATTATGTGAGGATATTTCCTTATTCACCATAGCACTCAAAAAGCTCCCAATTATACCTTTGCAGAATCCACGACAACAGTGTTAGCAAACTGGTCCAAGAAGGGAAGGTTGGAACTCGGTGTGGTGAAGCCACACATCAGAAAGGAATCTCTCAGAAAGCTTCTCTCTAGTATTGATGTGAGGATATTTCCTTTTTCACCGTGGGCCCCTATGGGCTCAAAAATATCACTTTACAGATTCCATGAAAAGAGTGTTAGCAAACTGCTTCCTGAAGTCTAAGTTATAAGTCTGTGAGATGAACTCACAGATCAGAAAGACGTTTCTCAGAAAGCTTATTTCACGTTTTGAACGGATGAAATTTCCTTTATCAGCATAGGCCTCAATGCGATCCAAGGAAGCCGTTCTCAGATTCCTCAAAGGCAGTGTTAATGGACTGCTACACGAAACATAATTGTAACTCTGTGAGATGAATTCACACATCACCAAGTAATTTCTAAGAAAGGTTCTTTCTAGTTTTCATCTGTGGATATATCCTTTGTCACCATAAGGTTCATTGTGCTATGAAGTATCTAATTGCAGATTTCCAGAAAACTGTGTTAACAAACTGATCACTGAGGAGAAACGTGTAGCTCTGTGAGTTGCATTCACACATGGCAATGCAGTTTCTCAGAAAGCTTCTCTTTAGTTATTATGTGAGGATATTTCCTTTTTCACCATAGCCCTCAATGAGCTCCCAAATATACCGTTGCAGAATCCACGACAACAGTGTTAGCAAACTGTTCCAGGAAGGGAAGGGTGGAACTCTGTTTGATGCAGCCACAGATCAGAAAGGAATCTCTCAGAAAGCTTCTCTCTAGTTATTAGGTGAGGATATTTCCATTTTCACCATGGGCCGATATGGGTTCCCAAATATCACTTTACAGATTCCACGAAAAGAGTGTTAGCAAACTGCTTCCTGAAGTCTAAGTTATAAGTCGGTGAGATGAACTCACAGATCAGAAAGAGGTTTCTCAGAAAGCTTCTTTCACGTTTTGAACGAATGAAATTTCCTTTATCACCGTAGTCCTCAATGCGATCCAAAGAAGCCATTCTCAGATTCCTCAAAGACAGTGTTAATGGACTGCTCCAGGAAACATAAGTGTAACTCTGTGAGATGAATTCACACATCACCAAGAAGTTTCTAAGAAAGGTTCTTTCTAGTTTTCATCTGTGGATATATCCTTTGTCAGGGTAAGGTTCATTGCGCTATGAAGAATCTAATTGCAGATTTCCAGAAAACTGTGTTAACAAACTGATCACTGAGGAGAAACGTGTAGCTCTGTGAGTTGCATTCACACATGGCAATGCAGTTTCTCAGAAAGCTTCTCTTTAGTTATTATGTGAGGATATTTCCTTTTTCACCATAGCCCTCAATGAACTCCCAAATATACCTTTGCAGAATCCACGACAACAGTGTTAGCAAACTGTTCCAAGAAGAGAAGGGTGGAACTCTCTGTGATGAAGCCACAGATCAGAAAGGAATCTCTCAGAAAGCTTGTCTCTAGTTATTAGTTGAGGATATTTCCTTTTTCGCCATGGGCCCCTAAGGGCTCCCAAATATGACTTTACAGATTCCACGAAAAGAGTGTTAGCAAACTGCTTCCTGAAATCTAAGTTATAAGTCTGTGAGATGAACTCACAGATAGGAAAGAGGTTTCTCAGAAAGCTTCTTTCACGTTTTGAACGGATGAAATAACCTTTATCAGCGTAGGCCTCAATGCGATCCAAGGAAGCCGTTCTCAGACTCCTCAAAGACAGTGTTAATGGACTGCTCCACGAAACATAAGTGTAACTCTGTGAGATGAATTCAAACATCACGAAGAAGTTTCAAAGAAAGCGTCTTTCTAGTTTTCATCTGTGGATATTTCCTTTGTCACTGGAAGGTTCATTGCGCTATGAAGTATCTAATTGTAGATTTCCAGAAAACTGTGATAACAAACTGATCACTGAGGAGAAACATGTAACTCCGTGAGTTGCATTCACACATGGCAATGCAGTTTCTCAGAAAGCTTCTCTTTAGTTATTATGTGAGGATATTTCCTTTTTCACCATAGCACTCAATGAGCTCCAAATTATGCCCTTGCAGAATACACGACAACAGTGTTAGCAAACTGTTCCAAGAAGGGAAGGGTGGAACTCTGTGTGATGAAGCCACACATCAGAAAGGAATCTCTCAGAAATCTTCTCTCTAGTTATTATGTGAGGATTTTTCCTTTTTCACCGTGGGCCCCTATGGGCTCCCAAATATCACTTTACAGATTCCACGAAAAGAGTGTTAGCAAACTGCTTCCTGAAGTCTAAGTTATAAGTCTGTGAGATGAACTCACAGATCAGAAAGACGTTTCTCAGAAAGCTTCTTTCACGTTTTTAACGGATGAAATTTCCTTTATCAGCGTAGGCCTCAATGCGATCCAAAGAAGCCGTTGTCAGATTACTCAAAGTCTGTGTTAATGGACTGCTCCACGAAACATAAGTGTAACTCTGTGAGATGAATTCAAACATCACCAAGAAGTTTCCAAGAAAGCTTCTTTCTAGTTTTCATCTGTGGGTATTTCCTTTGTCACCGTAAGGTGCATTGCGCTATGAAGTATCTAATTGCAGATTTCCAGAAAACTGTGTTAACAAACTGATCATAGAGGAGAAACGTGTAACTTGGTGAGTTGCATTCACACATGGCAATGCAGTTTCTCAGAAAGCTTCTCTTTAGTTATTATGTGAGGATATTTCCTTTTTCACCATAGCCCTCAATGAGCTCCCAAATATACCTTTGCAGAATCCACGACAACAGTGTTAGCAAACTGTTCCAAGAAGGGAAGGGTGGAACTCTGTGTGACGAAGCCACACATCAGAAAGGAATCTCTCAGAAAGCTTCTCTCTAGTTATTAGGTGAGGATATTTCCTTTTTCACCATGGCCCCGAAGGGCTCCCAAATATCACTTTACAGATTCCACGAAAAGAGTGTTAGCAAACTGCTTCCTGAAGTCTAAGTTATAAGTCTGTGAGATGAACTCACAGATCAGAAAGTCGTTTCTAAGAAAGCTTCTTTCACATTTTGAACGGATGAAATTTCCTTTATCAGCGTAAGCCTCAATGCGATCCAAAGAAGCCGTTCTCAGATTCCTCAAAGACAGTGTTAATGGACTGCTCCACGACACATAAGTGTAACTCTGAGAGATGAATTCACACATCACCAAGAAGTTTCTAAGAAAGCTTCTTTCTAGTTTTCATCTGTGGGTATTTCCTTTGTCACCGTTAAGGTGCATTGCGCTATGAAGTATCTAATTGCAGATTTCCAGAAGACTGTGTTAACAAACTGATCATAGAGGGGAAACGTGTAACTCTGTGAGTTGCATTCACACATGGCCATGCAGTTTCTCAGAAAGCTTCTCTTTAGTTATTATGTGAGGATATTGCCTTTTTTACCATAGCCCTCAATGAGCTCCCAAATATACCTTTGCAGAATCCACGGCAACAGTGTTAGCAAACTGTTCCATGAAGGGAAGGGTGGAACTCTGTGTGATGAAGGCACACATCAGAAAGGAATCTCTCAGAAAGCTTCCCTCTAGTTATTAGGTGAGGATATCTCCTTTTTCACCATGGGCCCCTGTGGGCTCCCACATATCACTTTACAGATTCCACGAGAAGTGTGTTAGCAAACTCCATCCTGAAGTCTAAGTTATAAGTCTGTGAGATGAACTCACAGATCACAAAGACGTTTCTCAGAAAGCTTCTTTCACGTTCTGAACGGATGAAATTTCCTTTATCAGCGTAGGCCAAAATGTGATCCAAAGAAGCCGTTCTCATATTCCTCAAAGAGAGTGTTAATGGACTGCTCCACAAAACATAAGTGTAACTCTGTGAGATGAATTCACACATCACCAAAATTTTCTAAGAAAGCTTCTTTCTAGTTTTCATCTGTGGATATTTCCTTTGTCACCGTAAGGTTAATTGCGCTATGAAGTATCTAATTGCAGATTCCCTGTAAACTGTGTTAACAAACTGATCACTGAGGAGAAACGTGAAACTCTGTGAGTTGCATTCACACATTGCAATGCAGTTTCTCAGAAAGCTTCTCTTTAGTTTTTATGTGAGGATATTTCCTTTCTCTCCATAGCCCTCAATGGGCTCCCAAATATGCCTTTGCAGAATCCACGACAACAGTGTTAGCAAACTGTTCCAAGAAGGAAAGGGTGGAACTCTGTGTGATGAAGCCACACATCAGAAAGCAATCTCTCAGAAAGCTTCTCTCTAGTTATTATGTGAGGATATTTCCTTTTTCACCATAGCCCTCAATGAGCTCCCAAATATACCTTTGCAGAATCCACGACAACAGTGTTAGCAAACTGTTCCAAGAAGGGAAGGGTGGAACTCTGTGTGATGAAGCCACACATCAGAAAGGAATCTCTCAGAAAGCTTCTCTCTAGTTATTAGGTGAGGATATTTCCTTTTTCACCTTGGGCCCCTATGGGCTCCCAAATATCACTTTACAGATTCCACGAAAAGAGTGTTAGCAAACTGCTTCCTGAAGTTTAAGTTATAAGTCTGTGAGATGAACTCACAGATCAGAAAGACGTTTCTCAGAAAGCTTCTTACACGTTTTGAACGGATGAAAATTCCTTCATCAGTGTAGGCCTCAATGCGATCCAAAGAAGCCCTTCTCAGTTTCCCCAAAGACAGTGTTATTGGACTGCTCCACGAAACATAAGTGTAACTCTGTGAGATGAATTCACACATCACCAAGAAGTTTCTATGAAAGGTTCTTTCTAGTTTTCATCTGTGGATATATCCTTTGTCACCGTAAGGTTCATTGCGCTATGAAGTATCGAATTGCAGATTTCCAGAAAACTGTGTTAACAAACTGATCACTGAGTAGAAACGTGTAACTCTGTGAGTTGCATTCACACATGGCAATGCAGTTTCCCAGAAAGCTTCTCTTTAGTTATTATGTGAGGATATTTCCTTTTTCACCATGGGCCCCTATAGGCTCCCAAATATCACTTTACAGATTCCACGACAAGTTTGTTTGCAAACTGCTTCCTGAAGTCTAAGTTATAAGTCTGTGAAATGAACTCACAGATCAGAAAGACGTTTCTCAGAAAGCTTCTTTCACGTTTTGAACGCATGAAATTTCCTTTATCAGAGCAGGCCTCAATTCGATCCAAGGAAGCCATTCTCAGAGACCTCAAAGACAGTGTTAATGGACTGCTCATGAAACATAAGTGTAACTCTGTGAGATGAATTCACACATCACCAAGAATTTTCTAAGAAAGCTTCTTTCTAGTATTAATCTGTGGATATTTACTTTGTCACCGTAAGGTTCATTGCACTGTTAAGTATCTAATTGCAGATTTCCAGAAAACTGTGTTAAGAAACTGATCACTGAGGAGAAACGTGAAACTCTGTGAGTTGCATTCACACATGGAAATGCAGTTTCTCAGAAAGCTTCTCTTTAGTTATTGTGTGAGGATATTTCCTTTTTCACCATAGCCCTCAATGAGCTCCCAAATATACCTTTGCAGAATCCACGACAACAGTGTTAGGAAACTGTTCCAAGAATGGAAGGGTGGAACTCTGTGTGATGAAGCCACACATCAGAAAGGAATCTCCCAGAAAGCTTCTCTCTAGGTATTAGGTGAGGATATTTCCTTTTTCACCATGGGCCCGTATGGGCTCACAAATATTACTTTACAGATTCCACGAAAAGAGTGTTAGCAAACTGCTTCCTGAAGTCTAAGTTATTGGTCTGTGAGATGAACTCACAGATCAGAAAGACGTTTCTCAGAAAGCTTCTTTCACGTTTTGAACGGATGAAATTTCCTTTATCAGCGTAGGCCTCAATGCGATCCAAAGAAGCCATTCTCAGATTCCTCAAAGACAGTGTTAATGGACTACTCCAGGAAACATAAGTGTAACTCGGTGAGATGAATTCACACATCACCAAGAAGTTTCTAAGAAAACTTCTTTCTAGTTTTCATCTGTGGATATTTCCTTTGTCACTGTAAGGTTCATTGCGCTATGAAATATCTAATTGCAGATTTCCAGAAAACTGTGTTAACAAACTGATCACTGAGGAGAGACGTGTAACTCTGTGAGTTGTATTCACACATGGCAATGCAGTTTCTCAGAAAGCTTCTCTTTAATTATTATGTGAGGATATTTCCTTTTTCACCATAGCCCTCAATGAGCTCCCAAATATACCTTTGCAGAATCCATGACAACAGTGGTAGCAAACGGTTCTAAGAAGGGAGGGGTGGAACTCTGTGTGATGAAGCCACAGATCAGAAAGGAATCTCTCAGAAATATTCTCTCTAGTTATTATGTGAGGATATTTCCTTTTTCACCATGGGCCCCTATGGGCTCCCAAATATCACTTTACATATTCCACGAAAAGAGTGTTAGCAAACTGCTTCCTGAAGTCTAAGTTATAAGTCTGTGAGATGAACTCACAGATCAGAAAGACGTTTATCACAAAGCTTCCTTCACGTTTTGAACGGATGAAATTTCCTTTATCAACATAGGCCTCAATGCGATCCAAAGAAGCCGTTCTCAGACTCCTCAAAGATAGTGTTAATGGACTGCTCAACAAAACATAAGTGTAACTCTGTGAGATGAATTCACACATCACCAAGAAGTTTCTAAGAAAGCTTCTTTCTAGTTTTCATCTGTGGATATTTCCTTTGTCATTGTAAGGTTCATTGCGCTATGAAGCATGTAATTGAAGATCTCCAGAAAACTGTGTTAACAAACTGATCACTGAGGAGAAACGTGTAACTCTGTGAGTTGCATTCTCACATGGCAATGCAGTTTCTCAGAAAGCTTCTCTTTAGTTATTATGTGAGGATATTTCCTTCTTCACCATAGCCCTCAATGAGCGCCCAAATATACCTTTGCAGAATCCACGACAACAGTGTTAGGAAACTGTTCCAAGAAGGGAAGGGTGGAACTCTGTGTGATGAAGCCACACATCAGAAAGGAATCTCTCAGAAAGCTTCTCCCTAGTTATTAGGTGAGGATATTTCCTTTTTCACCATGTGCCCCTATTGGCTCCCAAATATCACTTTACAAATTCCACAAAAAGAGTGTTAGCAAACTGCTTCCTGAAGTCTAAATTATAAGTCTGTGAGATGAACTCACAGATCAGAAAGACGTTTCTCAGAAAGCTTCTTTCACCTTTTGAACGGATGAAATTTCCTTTATCAGCGTAGGGCTCAATGCGATCCAAAGAAGCCGTTCTGAGATTCCTCAAAGACAGTGTTAATGGACTACTCCACGAAACATAAGTGTAACTCTGTGAGTTGAATTCACACATCACCAAGAAGTTTCTAAGAAAGCTTTTTCTACTTTTCATCTGTGGATATTTCCTTTGTCACCGTAAGGTTCATTGCGCTATGAAGTATCTAATTGCAGATTTCCAGAAAACTGTGTTAATAAACTGATCACTGAGGAGAAACGTGTAACTCTGTGAGTTGCATTCACACATGGCAATGCAGTTTCTCAGAAAGCTTCTCTTTAGTTATTATGTGAGGATATTTCCTTTTTCACCGTAGCCCTCAATGAGCTCCCAAACATACCTTTGCAGAATCCACGAAAACAGTGTTAGCAAACTGTTCCAAGAAGGGAAGGGTGGAACTCTGTGTGATGAAGCCACACATCAGAGGGGAATCTCTCAGAAAGCTTCTCTCTAGTTATTAGATGAGGATATTTCCTTTTTTACCATGGGCCCCTGTGGTCTCCCAAATATCAGTTTACAGATTCCACGAAAAGAGTGTTAGCAAACTGCTTCCTGAAGTCTAAGTTATAAGTCTGTGAGATGAACTCACAGATCAGAAAGACGTTTCTCAGAAAGCTTCTTTCACGTTTTAAACGGATGAAATTTCCTTTATCAGCGTAGGCCACAATGCGATCGAAAGAAGCCGTTCTCAGATTCCTCAAAGACAGTGTTAATGGACTGCTCCACGAAACATAAGTGTAACTCTGTGAGATGAATTCACACATCACCAAGAAGTTTATAAGAAAGCTTCTTTCTTGTTTTCATCTGTGTTTATTTCCTTTGTCACCGTAAAGTGCATTGCGCTATGAAGTATCTAATTGCAGTTTTCCAGAAAACTGTGTTAACAAACTGATCACTGAGGAGAAACGTGTAACTCTGTGAGTTGCATTCACACAAGGCAATGCAGTTTCTCAGAAAGCTTCTGTTTAGTTATTATGTGAGGATATTTCCTTTTTCACCATAGCCCTCAATGAGCTCCAAAATATACCTTTGCAGAATCCACGACAACAGTGTTAGCAAACTGTTCCAAGAAAGGAAGTTTGGAACTCTGTGTGATGAAGCCACACATCAGAAAGCAATCTCTCAGAAAGCTTCTCTCTAGTTATTATGTGAGGATATTTCCTTTTTCACCATGGGCCTCTCTGGGCTCCCAAATATCACTTTACAGATTCCACGAAAAGAGTGTTAGCAAACTGCTTCCTGAAGTCTAAGTTATAAGTCTGTGAGATGAACTCACAGATCAGAAAGAAGTTTATAAGAAAGGTTCTTTCACGTTTTGAACGGATGAAATTTCCTTTATCAGCGTAGGCCTCACTGCGATCCAATGAAGCCATTCTCAGTGTCCTCAAAGATAGTGTTAATGTTCTGCTCCACAAAACATAAGGGTAATTCTGTGAGATGAATTCACACATCACCAAGAAGTTTCTAAGAAAGCTTCTTCTAGTTTTCATGTGTGTATATTTCCTTTGTCACCATAAGGTTCATTGCGCTATGAAATATATAATTGCAGATTTCCAGAAAACTGTGTTAACAAACTTATCACTGAGGAGAAACGTGTAACTCTGTGAGTTGCATTCACACATGGCCATGCAGTTTTTCAGAAAGCTTCTATTTAGTTATTATGTGAGGATATTTCCTTTTTCACGATACCCCTCAATGAGCTCCCAAATATATCTTTGCAGAATCCACGACAACAGTGTTAGCAAACTGTTCCAAGAAGGGAAGGGTGGAACTCTGTGTGATGAAGCCACACATCTGAAAGGAATCTCCCGGAAAGCTTCTCTCTACTTATTAGTTGAGGATATTTCCTTTTTCACCATGGGCCCCAATATCCTCCCAAATATCACTTTGCAGATTCCACGAAAAGAGTGTTAGCAAACTGCTTCTTGAGGCAGAGGTTGTAACTCTGTGAGATGAACTCACAGATCAGAAAGAAGTTTCTCAGAAAGCTTCTTTCACGTTTTGAACGGATGAAATTTCCTTTATCAGCGCAGGCCTCGATGCGATCCAAGGAAGCCATTCTCAGAGACCTCAAAGACAGTGTTAATGGACTGCTCCACGATAAATAAGTATAACTCTGTGAGATGAATGCACACATCACCAAGAAGTTTCTAAGAAAGCTTCTTTCTAGTTTTCATCTGTGGATATTTCCTTTGTCACCGTAAGGTTCATTGCACTATGAAGTATCTAATTGCAGATTTCCAGAAAACTGTGTTAACAAACTGATCACTGAAGAGAAACGTGTAACTCTGTAAGTTGCATTCACACATGGCAATGCAGTTTCTCAGAAAGCTTCTCTTTAGTTATTATGTGAGGATATTTCCTTTTTCACCGTAGCCCTCAATGAGCTCCCAAACATACCTTTGCAGAATCCATGAAAACAGTGTTAGCAAACTGTTCCAAGAAGGGAAGGGTGGAACTCTGTGTGATGAAGCCACACATCAGAAAGGAATCTCTCAGAAAGCTTCTCTCTAGTTATTAGGTGAGGATATTTCCATTTTCACCATGGGCCGATATGGGTTCCCAAATATCACTTTACAGATTCCACGAAAAGAGTGTTAGCAAACTGCTTCCTGAAGTCTAAGTTATAAGTCGGTGAGATGAACTCACAGATCAGAAAGAGGTTTCTCAGAAAGCTTCTTTCACGTTTTGAACGAATGAAATTTCCTTTATCAGCGTAGTCCTCAATGCGATCCAAAGAAGCCGTTCTCAGATTCCTCAAAGACAGTGTTAATGGACTGCTCCAGGAAACATAAGTGTAACTCTGTGAGATGAATTCACACATCACCAAGAACTTTCTAGGAAAGCTTCTTTCCAGTTTTCATCTGTGGATATTTACTTTGTCACCGTAAGGTTCATTGCGCTATGAAGTATCTAATTGCAGATTTCCAGAAAACTGTGTTAACAAACTGATCACTGAGGAGAAACTTGTAACTCTGTAAGTTGCATTCACACATGGCAATGCAGTTTCTCAGAAAGCTTCTCTTTAGTTATTATGTGAGGATATTTCCTTTTTCACCATAGCCCTCCATGAACTCCCAAATATACTTTTGCAGAATCCATGACAACAGTGGTAGCAAATGGTTCTAAGAAGGGAAGGGTGGAACTCTGTGTGATGAAGCCACAGATAAGAAAGGAATCTCTCAGAAATCTTCTCTCCACTTATTATGTGAGGACATTTCCTTTTTCACCATGGTCCCCTATGGGCTCCCAAATATCACTTTAAAGATTCCACGAAAGGAGTGTTGGCAAACTGCTTCCTGAAGTCTAAGTTATAAGACTGTGAGATGAACTCACAGATCAGAAAGAAGTTTATCACAAAGCTTCCTTCACGTTTTGAACGGATGAAATTTCCTTTATCAGCATAGGCCTCAATGCGATCCAAAGAAGCCGTTCTCAGACTCCTCAAAGACAGTGTTAATGGACTGCAACACAAAACATAAGTGTAACTCTCTTAGATGAATTCACACATCTCCAAGAAGTTTCTATGAAAGCTTCTTTCTAATTTTCATCTGTGGATATTTCCTTTGTCACCGTAAGGTTCATTGCGCTATGAAGTATCTAATTGCGGATTTCCAGAAAACTGTGTTAACAAACTGATCACTGAAGAGAAACGTGTAACTCTGTGAGTTGCATTCACACATGGCAATGCAGTTTCTCAGAAAGCTTCTCTTTAGTTATTATGTAAGGATATTTCATTTTTCACTATGGGCCCCTAAGGGCACCAATTATAACTTTACAGATTCTACGAAAAAATTGTTAGCAACCTGCTTACTGAAGTCTAAGTTATAAGTCTGTGAGATGAACTCACAGATCAGAAAGACGTTTCTTAGAAAGCTTCTTTCACGTTTTGAACGCATGAAATTTCCTTTATCAGCGTAGGCCTCAATGCGATCCAAGGAAACCATTCTCAGAGACCTCAAAGACAGTGTTAATGGACTGCTCCACGAAACATAAGTGTAACTCTGTGAGATGAATTCACACATCACCAAGAAGTTTCTAAGAAAGCTTCTTTCTAGTTTTCATCTGTGGATATTTCCTTTGTCACCGTAAGGTTCATTGCACTATGAAGTATCTAATTGCAGATTTCCAGAAAACTGTGTTAACAAACTGATCACTGAGGAGAAAAGTGTATCTCTGTTAGTTGCACTCACACATGGCAATGTAGTTTCTCAGAAAGCTTCTCCTTAGTTATTATGTGAGGATATTTCCTTTTTCACCATAGCCCTCAATGCGTTCCCAAGTATACCTTTGCAGAATCCACCACAAAAGTGTTAGCAAACTGTTTCAAGAAGGGAAGTGTGGAACTCTGTGTGATGAAGCCACACATCAGAAAGGAATCTCTCAGAAAGCTTCTCTCTAATTATTATGTGAGGATATTTTCTTTTTCACCATGTGCCCCTATGGGCTCCCAAATATCACTTTACAGATTCCACAAAAGAGTGTTAGGAAACTCCTTCCTGAAGTCTAAGTAATAGGTCTGTGAGATGAACTCACAGATCAGAAAGACGTTTCTCAGAAAGCTTCTTTCACGTTTTGAACGGATGAAATTTCCTTTATCAGCATAGGCCTCAATGCGATCCAAAGAAGCCGTTCTCAGACACCTCAAAGACAGTGTTAATGGACTGCTCTACAAAACATAAGTGTAACTCTGTGAGATGAATTCACACATCACCAAGAAGTTTCTAAGAAAGCTTCTTTCTAGTTTTCATCTGTGGATATTTCCTTTGTCACCGTAAGGTTCATTGCGCTATGAAGTATGTAATTGAAGATTTCCAGAAAACTGTGTTAACAAACTGATCACTGAGGAGAAACGTGTAACTCTGTGAGTTGCATTCTCACATGGCAATGCAGTTTCTCAGAATGCTTCTCTTTAGTTATTATGTGAGGATATTTCCTTTTTCACCATAGCCCTCAATGAGCTCCCAAATATACCTTTGCAGAATCCACGACAACAGTGTTAGGAAACTCTTCCAAGAAGGGAAGGGTGGAACTCTGAGTGATGAAGCCACACATCAGAAAGGAATCTCTCAGAAAGCTTCTCTCTAGGTATTAGTTGAGGATATTTCCTTTTTCACCATGGGCCCCTATGGGCTCCCAAATATCACTTTACAGATTCCACGAAAAGAGTGTTAGCAAACTGCTTCCTGAAGTCTAAGTTATAAGTCTGTGAGATGAACTCACCGATCAGAAAGAGGTTTCTCAGAAAGCTTCTTTCACGTTTTGAATGGATGAAATTTACTTTATCACCGTAGGCCTCAATGCGATCCAAAGAAGCCGTTCTCAGATTCCTCAAAGAAAGGGTTAATGGACTGCTCCACGAAACATATGTGTAACTCTGTGAGATGAATTCACACATCACCAAGAAGTTTCAAAGAAAGCTTCTTTCTTGTCTTCATCTGTGGATATTTCCTTTGTCACCGTAAGGTTCATTGCGCTATGAAGTATCTAATTGCAGATTTCCAGAAAACTGTGTTAACAAACTGATCACTGAAGAGAAACGTGTAACTCTGTGATTTGCATTCACACATGGCAACGCAGTTTCTCAGAAACTTTCTCTTTAGTTATTATGTGAGGATATTTCCTTTTTCACCATAGCTCTAAATGAGCTCCCAAATATACCTTTGCAGAATCCACGACAACAGTGTTAGGAAACTGTTCCAAGAAGGGAAGGGTGGAACTCTGTGTGATGAAGCCACACATCAGAGGGGAATCTCTCAGAAAGCTTCTCTCCAGTTATTAGGTGAGGATATTTCCTTTTTCACCATGGGCCCCTATGGTCTCCCAAATATCACTTTACAGATTCCACGAGAAGTGTGTTAGCAAGCTGCTTCCTGAAGTCTAAGTTATAAGTCTGTGAGATGAACTCACAGATCAGAAAGACGTTTCTAAGAAAGCTTTTTTCACGTTTTGAACGGATGAAATTTCCTTTATCAGCGTAGGCCTCAATGCGATCCAAAGAAGCCGTTCTCAGATTCCTCAAAGACAGTGTTAAAGGACTGCTCCACGAAACATAAGTGTAACTCTGTGAGATGAATTCACACATCACCAAGAAGTTTCTAAGAAGGCTTCTTTTTAGTTTTCATCTGTGGGTATTTCCTTTGTCACCGTAAGGTGCATTGCGCTATGAAGAATCTAATTGCAGATTTCCAGAAAACTGTGGTAACAAACTGATCACTGAGGAGAAACGTGTAACTCTGTGAGTTGCATTCACTCATGGCAATGCAGTTTCTCAGAAAGCTTCTCTTTATTTATTATGTGAAGATATTTCCTTTTTCACCAGAGCCCTCAATGAGGTCCCAAATATACCTTTGCAGAATCCACGACAACATGTTAGAAAACTGTTCCAACAAGAGAAGTGTGGAACTCTGTGTGATGAAGCCACACATCAGAAAGCAATCTCTCAGAAAGCTTCTCTCTAATTATTATGTGAGGATATTTCCTTTGTCACCATGGGCACCTATGGGCTCCCAAATATCACTTTACATCTTGCACGAAAAGAGTGTTAGCAAACTGCTTCCTGAAGTCTAAGTTACAAGTCTGTGAGATGAACTCACAGATCAGAAAGACGTTTCTCAGAAAGCTTCTTTCACGTTTTGAACGGATGAAATTTACTTTATCACCGTAGGCCTCAATGCGATCCAAAGAAGCTGTTCTCAGATTCCTCAAAGACAGTGTTAATGGACTGCTCCACGAAACATAAGTGTAACTCGGTGAGATGAATTCACACATCACCAAGAAGTTTCTAGGAAAGCTTCTTTCTAGTCTTCATCTGTGGATATTTCCTTTGTCACCGTAAGGTTCATTGCGCTATGAAGTATCTAATTGCAGATTTCCAGAAAACTGTGTTAACAAACTGATCACAGAAGAGAAACGTGTAACTCTGAGAGTTGCATACACATATGGCAATGCAGTTTCTCAGAAAGCTTCTCTTTAGTTATTAGGTGAGGGTATTTCCTTTTTCACCATAGCTCTCAATGAGCTCCCCAATATACCTTTGCAGAATCCACGACAACAGTGTTAGCAAACTGTTCCAAGAAGGGCAGGTTGGAACTCTGTGTGATGAAGCCACACATCAGAAGGGAATCTCTCAGAAAGCTTCTCTCTAGGTATTAGGTGAGGATATTAGCTTTTTCACCATGGGCCCCGATGGGCTCCCAAATATCACTTTACAGAATCCACGAAAATTGTGTTAGCAAACTGCTTCCTGAACTCTAAGTTATAAGTCTGTGAGATGAACTCACAGATGAGAAAGACGTTTCTCAGAATGCTTCTTTCACGTTTTGAACGGATGAAATTTCCTTTATCAGCGTAGGCCTCAAAGCGATCCAAAGAAGCCGTTCTCAGTTTCCTCAAAGACAGTGTCAATGGACTGCTCTACGAAACATACGTGTAACTCTGTGAGTTGTATTCACACATCACCAAGAAGTTTCTAAGAAAGCTTCTTTCTAGTTTTCATCTGTGGATATTTCCTTTGTCACCGTAAGGTTCATTGCACTATGAAGTATCTAATTGCAGATTTCCAGAAAACTGTGTTAACAACTGATCATTGAAGAGAAACGTGTAACACTGTGAGTTGCATTCACACATGGCAGTGCAGTTTCTCAGAAAGCTTCTCTTTAGTTATTATGTGAGGATATTACCTTTTTCACCATAGCCCTCAATGAGCTCCCTAATATACCTTTGCAGAATCCACGACAACAGTGTGAGCAAACTGTTCCAAGAAGGGAAGGGTGGAACTCTGAGTGATGAAGCCACACATCAGAAAGGAATCTCTCAGAAAGCTTCTCTCTAGGTATTAGGTGAGGATATTTCCTTTTTCACCATGGGCCCCTATGGGCTCCCAAATATCACTTTACAGATTCCACGAAAAGAGTGTTAGCAAACTGCTTCCTGAAGTCTAAGTTATAAGTCTGTGAGATGAACTCACCGATCAGAAAGACGTTTCTCAGAAAGCTTCTTTCACGTTTTGAATGGATGAAATTTACTTTATCACCGTAGGCCTCAATGCGATCCAAAGAAGCCGTTCTCAGATTCCTCAAAGAAAGGGTTAATGGACTGTTCCACGAAACATAAGTGTAACTCTGTGAGATGAATTCACACATCACCAAGAAGTTTCAAAGAAAGCTTCTTTCTTGTCTTCATCTGTGGATATTTCCTTTGTCACCGTAAGGTTCATTGCGCTATGAAGTATCTAATTGCAGATTTCCAGAAAACTGTGTTAACAAACTGATCACTGAAGAGAAACGTGTAACTCTGTGAGTTGCATTCACACATGGCAACGCAGTTTCTCAGAAACTTTCTCTTTAGTTATTATGTGAGGATATTTCCTTTTTCACCATGGGCCCCGATGGGCTCCCAAATATCACTTTACAGAATCCACGAAAATTGTGTTAGCAAACTGCTACCTGAACTCTAAGTTATAAGTCTGTGAGATGAACTCACAGATGAGAAAGACGTTTCTCAGAATGCTTCTTTCACGTTTTGAACGGATGAAATTTCCTTTATCAGGGTAGGCCTCAATGCGATCCAAAGAAGCCATTCTCAGAGTCCTCAAAGACAGTGTTAATGAACTGCTCCACGAAACGTAAGTGTAACTCTGTGAGATGAATTCACACATCACCAAGAAGTTTCTAAGAAAGCTTCTTTCTAGTTTTCATCTGTGGATACTTCCTTTGTCACCGTAAGTTTCATTGCACTATGAAGTATCTAATTGCAGATGTCCAGAAAACTGCGTTAACAAACTTATCACTGAGGAGAAACGTGTATCTCTGTGAGTTGCATTCACACATGGCAATGCAGTTTCTCAGAAAGCTTCTCCTTAGTTATTATGTGAGGATATTTCCTTTTTCACCATAGCCCTCAAAGAGCTTCCAAATATACCTGTGCAGAATCCACGACAACAGTGTTAGGTAACTGTTCCAAGAAGGGAAGGGTGGAACTCTGTATGATGAAGCCACACATCAGAGAGGAATCTCTCAGAAAGCTTCTCTCTAGTTATTAGATGAGGATATTTCCTTTATCACCATCTGCCCCTATTGGGTCCCAATTATCAGTTTACAGATTCCACGAAAAGAGTGTTAGCAAACTGCTTCCTGAAGTTTAGTTATAAGGCTGTGAGATGAACTCACAGATCAGAAAGACGTGTCTCAGAAAGCTTCTTTCACGTTTTGAACGCATGAAATTTCCTTTATCAGCGTAGGGCTCAATGCGATCCAAAGTAGCCATTCTCAGAGTCCTCAAAGACAGTGTTAATGAACTGCTCCACGAAACATAAGTGTAACTCTGTGAGATGAATTCACACATCACCAAGAAGTTTCTAAGAAAGCTTATTTCTAGTTTTCATCTGTAGATATTTCCTTTGTCACCGTAAGTTTCATTGCACTATGAAGTATCTAATTGCAGATGTCCAGAAAACTGCGTTAACAAACTTATCACTGAGGAGAAACGTGTATCTCTGTGAGTTGCATTCACACATGGCAATGCAGTTTCTCAGAAAGCTTCTCCTTAGTTATTATGTGAGGATATTTCCTTTTTCAGCATAGCCCTCAAAGAGCTCCCAAATATACCTTTGCAGAATCCACCACAAAAGTGTTAGCAAACTGTTCCAAGAAGGGAAGTGCGGAACTCTGTGTGATGAAGCCACACATCAGAAAGAAATCTCTCACAAAGCTTCTCTCTAGTTATTATGTGAGGATATTTCTTTTTTCACCATGGGCCCCTATGGGCTAACAAATATCACTTTACAGATGCCACGAAAAGAGTGTTAGCAAACTGCTTCCTGAAGTCTAAGTGATAGTTCTGTGAGATGAACTCACAGATCAGAAAGACGTTTCTCAGAAAGCTTCTTTCACGTTTTGAACGGATGAAATTTACTTTATCTGCGTAGGGCTCAATGCGATCCAAAGAAGCCGTTCTCAGATTCCTCAAAGACAGTGTTAATGGACTGCTCCACGAAACATAAGTGTAACTCTGTGAGATGAATTCACATATCACCAAGAAGTTTCTAAGAAAGCTTCTTTCTATTCTTCATCTGTGGATATTTCCTTTGTCACCGTAAGGTTCATTGCGCTATGAAGTGTCTAATTGCAGAATTCCAGAAAACTGTGTTAACAAACTGATCACTGAAGAGAAACGTGTAACTCTGTGAGTTGCATTCACACATGGCAATGCGCTTTCTCAGAAACCTTCTCTTTAGTTATTATGTGAGGATATTTCCTTTTTCACCATAGCTCTAAATGAGCTCCAAACATACCTTTGCAGAATAAACGACAACAGTGTTAGGAAACTGTTCGGAGAAGGGAAGGGTGGAACTCTGTGTGATGAAGCCACACATCAGAGGGGAATCTCTCAGAAAGCTTCTCTCTAGTTATTAGATGAGGATATTTCCTTTTTTACCATGGGCCCCTGTGGTCTCCCAAATATCAGTTTACAGATTCCACGAAAAGAGTGTTAGCAAACTGCTTCCTGAAGTCTAAGTTATAAGTCTGTGAGATGAACTCACAGATCAGAAAGACGTTTCTCAGAAAGCTTCTTTCACGTTTTGAACGGATGAAAATTCCTTTATCAGCGTAGGCCACAATGCGATCGAAAGAAGCCGTTCTCAGATTCCTCAAAGACAGTGTTAATGGACTGCTCCACGAAACATAAGTGTAACTCTGTGAGATGAATTCACACATCACCAAGAAGTTTATAAGAAAGCTTCTTTCTTGTTTTCATCTGTGTTTATTTCCTTTGTCACCGTAAAGTGCATTGCGCTATGAAGTATCTAATTGCAGTTTTCCAGAAAACTGTGTTAACAAACTGATCACTGAGGAGAAACGTGTAACTCTGTGAGTTGCATTCACACAAGGCAATGCAGTTTCTCAGAAAGCTTCTGTTTAGTTATTATGTGAGGATATTTCCTTTTTCACCATAGCCCTCAATGAGCTCCAAAATATACCTTTGCAGAATCCACGACAACAGTGTTAGCAAACTGTTCCAAGAAAGGAAGTTTGGAACTCTGTGTGATGAAGCCACACATCAGAAAGCAATCTCTCAGAAAGCTTCTCTCTAGTTATTATGTGAGGATATTTCCTTTTTCACCATGGGCCTCTCTGGGCTCCCAAATATCACTTTACAGATTCCACGAAAAGAGTGTTAGCAAACTGCTTCCTGAAGTC
The DNA here is from genome assembly GCF_007565055.1 of Rhinopithecus roxellana. Classification (NCBI taxonomy): domain Eukaryota; kingdom Metazoa; phylum Chordata; class Mammalia; order Primates; family Cercopithecidae; genus Rhinopithecus; species Rhinopithecus roxellana. The sequence continues at coordinate 55,483,686 of NC_044559.1, read as the reverse complement.
TAAGTTATAAGTCTGTGAGATGAACTCACAGATCAGAAAGAAGTTTATAAGAAAGGTTCTTTCACGTTTTGAATGGATGAAATTTCCTTTATCAGCGTAGGCCTCACTGCGATCCAATGAAGCCATTCTCAGTGTCCTCAAAGATAGTGTTAATGTTCTGCTCCACAAAACATAAGGGTAATTCTGTGAGATGAATTCACACATCACCAAGAAGTTTCTAAGAAAGCTTCTTCTAGTTTTCATGTGTGTATATTTCCTTTGTCACCACAAGGTACATTGCGCTATGAAATATATAATTGCAGATTTCCAGAAAACTGTGTTAACAAACTTATCACTGAGGAGAAACGTGTAACTCTGTGAGTTGCATTCACACATGGCCATGCAGTTTCTCAGAAAGCTTCTATTTAGTTATTATGTGAGGATATTTCCTTTTTCACGATACCCCTCAATGAGCTCCCAAATATATCTTTGCAGAATCCACGACAACAGTGTTAGCAAACTGTTCCAAGAAGGGAAGGGTGGAACTCTGTGTGATGAAGCCACACATCTGAAAGGAATCTCCCGGAAAGCTTCTCTCTACTTATTAGTTGAGGATATTTCCTTTTTCACCATGGGCCCCAATATCCTCCCAAATATCACTTTGCAGATTCCACGAAAAGAGTGTTAGCAAACTGCTTCTTGAGGCAGAGGTTGTAACTCTGTGAGATGAACTCACAGATCAGAAACAAGTTTCTCAGAAAGTTTCTTTCACGTTTTGAACGGATGAAATTTCCTTTATCAGCGCAGGCCTCGATGCGATCCAAGGAAGCCATTCTCAGAGACCTCAAAGACAGTGTTAATGGACTGCTCCACGATAAATAAGTATAACTCTGTGAGATGAATGCACACATCACCAAGAAGTTTCTAAGAAAGCTTCTTTCTAGTTTTCATCTGTGGATATTTCCTTTGTCACCGTAAGGTTCATTGCACTATGAAGTATCTAATTGCAGATTTCCAGAAAACTGTGTTAACAAACTGATCACTGAAGAGAAACGTGTAACTCTGTAAGTTGCATTCACACATGGCAATGCAGTTTCTCAGAAAGCTTCTCTTTAGTTATTATGTGAGGATATTTCCTTTTTCACCGTAGCCCTCAATGAGCTCCCAAACATACCTTTGCAGAATCCATGAAAACAGTGTTAGCAAACTGTTCCAAGAAGGGAAGGGTGGAACTCTGTGTGATGAAGCCACACATCAGAAAGGAATCTCTCAGAAAGCTTCTCTCTAGTTATTAGGTGAGGATATTTCCATTTTCACCATGGGCCGATATGGGTTCCCAAATATCACTTTACAGATTCCACGAAAAGAGTGTTAGCAAACTGCTTCCTGAAGTCTAAGTTATAAGTCGGTGAGATGAACTCACAGATCAGAAAGAGGTTTCTCAGAAAGCTTCTTTCACGTTTTGAACGAATGAAATTTCCTTTATCAGCGTAGTCCTCAATGCGATCCAAAGAAGCCGTTCTCAGATTCCTCAAAGACAGTGTTAATGGACTGCTCCAGGAAACATAAGTGTAACTCTGTGAGATGAATTCACACATCACCAAGAACTTTCTAGGAAAGCTTCTTTCCAGTTTTCATCTGTGGATATTTACTTTGTCACCGTAAGGTTCATTGCGCTATGAAGTATCTAATTGCAGATTTCCAGAAAACTGTGTTAACAAACTGATCACTGAGGAGAAACTTGTAACTCTGTAAGTTGCATTCACACATGGCAATGCAGTTTCTCAGAAAGCTTCTCTTTAGTTATTATGTGAGGATATTTCCTTTTTCACCATAGCCCTCCATGAACTCCCAAATATACCTTTGCAGAATCCATGACAACAGTGGTAGCAAATGGTTCTAAGAAGGGAAGGGTGGAACTCTGTGTGATGAAGCCACAGATAAGAAAGGAATCTCTCAGAAATCTTCTCTCCACTTATTATGTGAGGACATTTCCTTTTTCACCATGGTCCCCTATGGGCTCCCAAATATCACTTTACAGATTCCACGAAAGGAGTGTTGGCAAACTGCTTCCTGAAGTCTAAGTTATAAGACTGTGAGATGAACTCACAGATCAGAAAGAAGTTTATCACAAAGCTTCCTTCACGTTTTGAACGGATGAAATTTCCTTTATCAGCATAGGCCTCAATGCGATCCAAAGAAGCCGTTCTCAGACTCCTCAAAGACAGTGTTAATGGACTGCAACACAAAACATAAGTGTAACTCTCTTAGATGAATTCACACATCTCCAAGAAGTTTCTATGAAAGCTTCTTTCTAATTTTCATCTGTGGATATTTCCTTTGTCACCGTAAGGTTCATTGCGCTATGAAGTATCTAATTGCAGATTTCCAGAAAACTGTGTTAACAAACTGATCACTGAAGAGAAACGTGTAACTCTGTGAGTTGCATTCACACATGGCAATGCAGTTTCTCAGAAAGCTTCTCTTTAGTTATTATGTAAGGATATTTCATTTTTCACTATGGGCCCCTAAGGGCACCAATTATAACTTTACAGATTCTACGAAAAAATTGTTAGCAACCTGCTTACTGAAGTCTAAGTTATAAGTCTGTGAGATGAACTCACAGATCAGAAAGACGTTTCTTAGAAAGCTTCTTTCACGTTTTGAACGCATGAAATTTCCTTTATCAGCGTAGGCCTCAATGCGATCCAAGGAAACCATTCTCAGAGACCTCAAAGACAGTGTTAATGGACTGCTCCACGAAACATAAGTGTAACTCTGTGAGATGAATTCACACATCACCAAGAAGTTTCTAAGAAAGCTTCTTTCTAGTTTTCATCTGTGGATATTTCCTTTGTCACCGTAAGGTTCATTGCACTATGAAGTATCTAATTGCAGATTTCCAGAAAACTGTGTTAACAAACTGATCACTGAGGAGAAAAGTGTATCTCTGTTAGTTGCACTCACACATGGCAATGTAGTTTCTAAGAAAGCTTCTCCTTAGTTATTATGTGAGGATATTTCCTTTTTCACCATAGCCCTCAATGCGTTCCCAAGTATACCTTTGCAGAATCCACCACAAAACTGTTAGCAAACTGTTTCAAGAAGGGAAGTGTGGAACTCTGTGTGATGAAGCCACACATCAGAAAGGAATCTCTCAGAAAGCTTCTCTCTAGTTATTATGTGAGGATATTTTCTTTTTCACCATGGGCCCCTATGGGCTCCCAAATATCACTTTACAGATTCCACAAAAGAGTGTTAGGAAACTCCTTCCTGAAGTCTAAGTAATAGGTCTGTGAGATGAACTCACAGATCAGAAAGACGTTTCTCAGAAAGATTCTTTCACGTTTTGAACGGATGAAATTTCCTTTATCAGCATAGGCCTCAATGCGATCCAAAGAAGCCGTTCTCAGACACCTCAAAGACAGTGTTAATGGACTGCTCTACAAAACATAAGTGTAACTCTGTGAGATGAATTCACACATCACCAAGAAGTTTCTAAGAAAGCTTCTTTCTAGTTTTCATCTGTGGATATTTCCTTTGTCACCATAAGGTTCATTGCGCTATGAAGTATGTAATTGAAGATTTCCAGAAAACTGTGTTAACAAACTGATCACTGAGGAGAAACGTGTAACTCTGTGAGTTGCATTCACACATGGCAATGCAGTTTCTCAGAATGCTTCTCTTTAGTTATTATGTGAGGATATTTCCTTTTTCACCATAGCCCTCAATGAGCTCCCAAATATACCTTTGCAGAATCCACGACAACAGTGTTAGGAAACTCTTCCAAGAAGGGAAGGGTGGAACTCTGAGTGATGAAGCCACACATCAGAAAGGAATCTCTCAGAAAGCTTCTCTCTAGGTATTAGGTGAGGATATTTCCTTTTTCACCATGGGCCCCTATGGGCTCCCAAATATCACTTTACAGATTCCACGAAAAGAGTGTTAGCAAACTGCTTCCTGAAGTCTAAGTTATAAGTCTGTGAGATGAACTCACCGATCAGAAAGAGGTTTCTCAGAAAGCTTCTTTCACGTTTTGAATGGATGAAATTTACTTTATCACCGTAGGCCTCAATGCGATCCAAAGAAGCCGTTCTCAGATTCCTCAAAGAAAGGGTTAATGGACTGCTCCACGAAACATATGTGTAACTCTGTGAGATGAATTCACACATCACCAAGAAGTTTCTAACAAAGCTTCTTTCTTGTCTTCATCTGTGGATATTTCCTTTGTCACCGTAAGGTTCATTGAGCTATGAAGTATCTAATTGCAGATTTCCAGAAAACTGTGTTAACAAACTGATCACTGAAGAGAAACGTGTAACTCTGTGATTTGCATTCACACATGGCAACGCAGTTTCTCAGAAACTTTCTCTTTAGTTATTAGGTGAGGATATTTCCTTTCTCACCATAGCTCTAAATGAGCTCCCAAATATACCTTTGCAGAATCCACGACAACAGTGTTAGCAAACTGTTCCAAGAAGGGCAGGGTGGAACTCTCTGTGATAAAGCCACACATCAGAAGGGAATCTCTCAGAAAGCTTCTCTCTAGTTATTAGGTGAGGATATTTCCTTTTTCACCATGGGCCCCGATGGGCTCCCGAATATCACTTTACAGAATCCACGAAAATTGTGTTAGCAAACTCCTTCCTGAACTCTAAGTTATAAGTCTGTGAGATGAACTCACAGATCAGAAAGACGTTTCTCAGACAGCTTCTTTCACATTTTGAACGGTTGAAATTTCCTTTATCAGCGTAGGCCTCAATGCGATCGAAAGAAGCCGTTCTCAGATTCCTCAAAGACAGTGTTAAAGGACTGCTCCAAGAAACATAAGTGTAACTCTGTGAGATGAATTCACACATCACCAAGAAGTTTCTAAGAAAGCTTCTTTTTAGTTTTCATCTGTGGGTATTTCCTTTGTCACCGTAAGGTGCATTGCGCTATGAAGTATCTAATTGCAGATTTCCAGAAAACTGTGGTAACAAACTGATCACTGAGGAGAAACGTGTAACTCTGTGAGTTGCATTCACTCATGGCAATGCAGTTTCTCAGAAAGCTTCTCTTTATTTATTATGTGAAGATATTTCCTTTTTCACCAGAGCCCTCAATGAGCTCCCAAATATACCTTTGCAGAATCCACGACAACATGTTAGAAAACTGTTCCAACAAGAGAAGTGTGGAACTCTGTGTGATGAAGCCACACATCAGAAAGCAATCTCTCAGAAAGCTTCTCTCTAATTATTATGTGAGGATATTTCCTTTGTCACCATGGGCACCTATGGGCTCCCAAATATCACTTTACATCTTGCACGAAAAGAGTGTTAGCAAACTGCTTCCTGAAGTCTAAGTTACAAGTCTGTGAGATGAACTCACAGATCAGAAAGACGTTTCTCAGAAAGCTTCTTTCACGTTTTGAACGGATGAAATTCACTTTATCACCGTAGGCCTCAATGCGATCCAAAGAAGCTGTTCTCAGATTCCTCAAAGACAGTGTTAATGGACTGCTCCACGAAACATAAGTGTAACTCGGTGAGATGAATTCACACATCACCAAGAAGTTTCTAAGAAAGCTTCTTTCTAGTTTTCATCTGTGGATATTTCCTTTGTCACCGTAAGGTTCATTGCACTATGAAGTATCTAATTGCAGATTTCCAGAAAACTGTGTTAACAACTGATCATTGAAGAGAAACGTGTAACACTGTGAGTTGCATTCACACATGGCAGTGCAGTTTCTCAGAAAGCTTCTCTTTAGTTATTATGTGAGGATATTACCTTTTTCACCATAGCCCTCAATGAGCTCCCTAATATACCTTTGCAGAATCCACGACAACAGTGTGAGCAAACTGTTCCAAGAAGGGAAGGGTGGAACTCTGAGTGATGAAGCCACACATCAGAAAGGAATCTCTCAGAAAGCTTCTCTCTAGGTATTAGGTGAGGATATTTCCTTTTTCACCATGGGCCCCTATGGGCTCCCAAATATCACTTTACAGATTCCACGAAAAGAGTGTTAGCAAACTGCTTCCTGAAGTCTAAGTTATAAGTGTGTGAGATGAACTCACCGATCAGAAAGACGTTTCTTAGAAAGATTCTTTCACGTTTTGAATGGATGAAATGTACTTTATCACCGTAGGCCTCAATGCGATCCAAAGAAGCCGTTCTCAGATTCCTCAAAGAAAGGGTTAATGGACTGCTCCACGAAACATAAGTGTAACTCTGTGAGATGAATTCACACATCACCAAGAAGTTTCAAAGAAAGCTTCTTTCTTGTCTTCATCTGTGGATATTTCCTTTGTCACCGTAAGGTTCATTGCGCTATGAAATATCTAATTGCAGATTTCCAGAAAACTGTGTTAACAAACTGATCACTGAAGAGAAACGTGTAACTCTGTGAGTTGCATTCACACATGGCAACGCAGTTTCTCAGAAACTTTCACTTTAGTTATTATGTGAGGATATTTCCTTTTTCACCATGGGCCTCGATGGGCTCCCAAATATCACTTTACAGAATCCACGAAAATTGTGTTAGCAAACTGCTACCTGAACTCTAAGTTATAAGTCTGTGAGATGAACTCACAGATGAGAAAGACGTTTCTCAGAATGCTTCTTTCACGTTTTGAACGGATGAAATTTCCTTTATCAGGGTAGGCCTCAATGCGATCCAAAGAAGCCATTCTCAGAGTCCTCAAAGACAGTGTTAATGAACTGCTCCACGAAACGTAAGTGTAACTCTGTGAGATGAATTCACACATCACCAAGAAGTTTCTAAGAAAGCTTCTTTCTAGTTTTCATCTGTGGATACTTCCTTTGTCACCGTAAGTTTCATTGCACTATGAAGTATCTAATTGCAGATGTCCAGAAAACTGCGTTAACAAACTTATCACTGAGGAGAAACGTGTATCTCTGTGAGTTGCATTCACACATGGCAATGCAGTTTCTCAGAAAGCTTCTCCTTAGTTATTATGTGAGGATATTTCCTTTTTCACCATAGCCCTCCAAGAGCTTCCAAATATACCTGTGCAGAATCCACGACAACAGTGTTAGGTAACTGTTCCAAGAAGGGAAGGGTGGAACTCTGTATGATGAAGCCACACATCAGAGAGGAATCTCTCAGAAAGCTTCTCTCTAGTTATTAGGTGAGGATATTTCCTTTATCACCATCTGCCCCTATTGGGTCCCAATTATCAGTTTACAGATTCCACGAAAAGAGTGTTAGCAAACTGCTTCCTGAAGTCTAAGTTATAAGGCTGTGAGATGAACTCACAGATCAGAAAGACGTGTCTCAGAAAGCTTCTTTCACGTTTTGAACGCATGAAATTTCCTTTATCAGCGTAGGGCTCAATGCGATCCAAAGTAGCCATTCTCAGAGTCCTCAAAGACAGTGTTAATGAACTGCTCCACGAAACATAAGTGTAACTCTGTGAGATGAATTCACACATCACCAAGAAGTTTCTAAGAAAGCTTATTTCTAGTTTTCATCTGTAGATATTTCCTTTGTCACCGTAAGTTTCATTGCACTATGAAGTATCTAATTGCAGATGTCCAGAAAACTGCGTTAACAAACTTATCACTGAGGAGAAACGTGTATCTCTGTGAGTTGCATTCACAAATGGCAATGCAGTTTCTCAGAAAGCTTCTCCTTAGTTATTATGTGAGGATATTTCCTTTTTCAGCATAGCCCTCAAAGAGCTCCCAAATATACCTTTGCAGAATCCACCACAAAAGTGTTAGCAAACTGTTCCAAGAAGGGAAGGGCGGAACTCTGTGTGATGAAGCCACACATCAGAAAGAAATCTCTCACAAAGCTTCTCTCTAGTTATTATGTGAGGATATTTCTTTTTTCACCATGGGCCCCTATGGGCTAACAAATATCACTTTACAGATGCCACGAAAAGAGTGTTAGCAAACTGCTTCCTGAAGTCTAAGTGATAGTTCTGTGAGATGAACTCACAGATCAGAAAGACGTTTCTCAGAAAGCTTCTTTCACGTTTTGAACGGATGAAATTTACTTTATCAGCGTAGGGCTCAATGCGATCCAAAGAAGCCGTTCTCAGATTCCTCAAAGACAGTGTTAATGGACTGCTCCACGAAACATAAGTGTAACTCTGTGAGATGAATTCACATATCACCAAGAAGTTTCTAAGAAAGCTTCTTTCTATTCTTCATCTGTGGATATTTCCTTTGTCACCGTAAGGTTCATTGCGCTATGAAGTGTCTAATTGCAGATTTCCAGAAAACTGTGTTAACAAACTGAGCACTGAAGAGAAACGTGTAACTCTGTGAGTTGCATTCACACATGGAAATTCAGTTTCTCATAAAGCTGCTCTTTAATAATTATGTGAGGATATTTCCTTTTTCACCATAGCCCTCAATGAGCTCCCAAACATATCTCTGCAGAATCCACGATAACAGTGTTAGCAAACTGTTCCAACAATGGAAGGGTGGAACTCTGTGTGGTGAAGTCACTCATCAGAAAGCAATCTCTCAGAAAGCTTCTCTCTAGTTATTATATGAGGATAGTTCTTTTTTCACCTTGGGCCCCTATGGGCTCCCAAATATCACTTTACAGAGTCCACGAAAAGAGTGTTCCCAAACTGCTTCCTGAAGTCTAAGATATAATTCTGTGAGATGAACTCACAGATCAGAAAGAAGTTTCTCAGAAAGCTTCTTTCACGTTTTGAACGGATGAAAGTTCCTTTATCAGCGAAGGCCTCAATGCGATCCAAGGAAACACTTCTCAGGTTCCTCAAAGACAGTGTCAATGGACTGCTCCACGAAACATAAGTGTAACTCTGGGAGATGAATTCACATCACCAAGAAGTTTCTAAGAAAGCTTCTTTCTAGTTTTCATCTCTGGATATTTCCTTTGTCATCGTAAGGTTCATTGCGCTATGAAGTATCTAATTGCAGATTTCCAGAAAACTGTGTTAACAAACTGATCACTGAAGAGAAACGTGTAACTCTGTGAGTTGCATTCACACATGGCATCGCAGTTTCTCAGAAAGCTTCTCTTTAGCTATTATGTGAGGATATTTCCTTTTTCACCATAGCCCTCAATGAGCTCTCAAATATACCTCTGCAGCATCCAAGACAACAGTGTTAGCAAACTGTTCCAAGAAGGGAAGGGTGGAACTCTGTGTGATGAAGCCACACATCAGAAAGGAATCTCTCAGAAAGCTTCTATCTAGTTATTAGGTGAGGATATTTCCTTTTTCATATGGGCCCCGATGGGCTCCCAAATATCACTTTACAGATTCCACGAAAAGAGTGTTAGCAAACTGCTTCCTGAAGTCTAAGTTATAAGTCTGTGAGATGAACTCACAGATAGAAAGACGTTTCTCAGAAAGTTTCTTTTACGTTTTGAACGGATGAAATTTCCTTTGTCAGTGTAGGCCTCAATGCGATCGAAAGAATCCGTTCTCAGATTCCTCAAAGACAGTGTTAATGGACTGCTCCACGAAACATAAGTGTAACTCTGTGAGATGAATTCACACATCACCAAGAAGTATCTAAGAAAGTTTCTTTCTATTTTTCATCTGTGGATATTTCCTTTGTCACCGTAAGGTTCATTGCGCTATGAAGTATCTAATTGCAGATTTCCAGAAAACTGTGTTAACAAACTGATCACTGAATAGAAACGTGTAACTCTGAGTTGGATTCACATATGGCAATGCAGTTTCCCAGAAAGCTTCTCTTTAGCTATTATGTGAGGATATTTATTTTTTTTCCATAGACCTCAATGAGTACCCAAATATAACTTTGCAGAATACACGACAACAGTGTTAGCAAACTGTTCCAAGAAGGGAAGGGTGGAACTCTGTTTGATGAAGCCAAACATCAGAAAGGAATCTCTCAGAAAGCTTCTCTCTAGTTATTAGGTGAGGATATTTCCTTTTTCACCATGGGCCCCTATGGGCTCCCAAATATCACTTTACAGATTCCACGAAAAGAGTGTTAGCAAACTGCTTCCTGAAGTCTAAGTTATAAGTCTGTGAGATGAACTCACAGATTAGAAAGGAGTTTCTCAGAAAGCTTCTTTCACGTTTTGAACGGATGAAATTTCCTTTATCAGCGTAGTCCTCAATGCGATCCAAAGAAACCGTTCTCAGATTCCTCAAAGACAGTGTTAATGGACTGCTCCACGAAACATAAGTGTAACTCTGTGAGATGAATTCACATATCACCAAGAAGTTTCTAAGAAAGCTTCTTTCTATTCTTCATCTGTGGATATTTCCTTTGTCACCGTAAGGTTCATTGCGCTATGAAGTGTCTAATTGCAGATTTGCAGAAAACTGTGTTAACAAACTGAGCACTGAAGAAACGTGTAACTCTGTGAGTTGCATTCACACATGGAAATTCAGTTTCTCATAAAGCTGCTCTTTAATAATTATGTGAGGATATTTCCTTTTTCACCATAGCCCTCAATGAGCTCCCAAACATATCTCTGCAGAATCCACGATAACAGTGTTAGCAAACTGTTCCAACAATGGAAGGGTGGAACTCTGTGTGGTGAAGTCACTCATCAGAAAGCAATCTCTCAGAAAGCTTCTCTCTAGTTATTATATGAGGATAGTTCTTTTTTCACCTTGGGCCCCTATGGGCTCCCAAATATCACTTTACAGAGTCCACGAAAAGAGTGTTCCCAAACTGCTTCCTGAAGTCTAAGATATAATTCTGTGAGATGAACTCACAGATCAGAAAGAAGTTTCTCAGAAAGCTTCTTTCACGTTTTGAACGGATGAAAGTTCCTTTATCAGCGAAGGCCTCAATGCGATCCAAGGAAACACTTCTCAGGTTCCTCAAAGACAGTGTCAATGGACTGCTCCACGAAACATAAGTGTAACTCTGGGAGATGAATTCACATCACCAAGAAGTTTCTAAGAAAGCTTCTTTCTAGTTTTCATCTCTGGATATTTCCTTTGTCATCGTAAGGTTCATTGCGCTATGAAGTATCTAATTGCAGATTTCCAGAAAACTGTGTTAACAAACTGATCACTGAAGAGAAACGTGTAACTCTGTGAGTTGCATTCACACATGGCATCGCAGTTTCTCAGAAAGCTTCTCTTTAGCTATTATGTGAGGATATTTCCTTTTTCACCATAGCCCTCAATGAGCTCTCAAATATACCTCTGCAGCATCCAAGACAACAGTGTTAGCAAACTGTTCCAAGAAGGGAAGGGTGGAACTCTGTGTGATGAAGCCACACATCAGAAAGGAATCTCTCAGAAAGCTTCTATCTAGTTATTAGGTGAGGATATTTCCTTTTTCATATGGGCCCCGATGGGCTCCCAAATATCACTTTACAGATTCCACGAAAAGAGTGTTAGCAAACTGCTTCCTGAAGTCTAAGTTATAAGTCTGTGAGATGAACTCACAGATAGAAAGACGTTTCTCAGAAAGTTTCTTTTACGTTTTGAACGGATGAAATTTCCTTTGTCAGTGTAGGCCTCAATGCGATCGAAAGAATCCGTTCTCAGATTCCTCAAAGACAGTGTTAATGGACTGCTCCACGAAACATAAGTGTAACTCTGTGAGATGAATTCACACATCACCAAGAAGTATCTAAGAAAGTTTCTTTCTATTTTTCATCTGTGGATATTTCCTTTGTCACCGTAAGGTTCATTGCGCTATGAAGTATCTAATTGCAGATTTCCAGAAAACTGTGTTAACAAACTGATCACTGAATAGAAACGTGTAACTCTGAGTTGGATTCACATATGGCAATGCAGTTTCCCAGAAAGCTTCTCTTTAGCTATTATGTGAGGATATTTATTTTTTTTCCATAGACCTCAATGAGTACCCAAATATAACTTTGCAGAATACACGACAACAGTGTTAGCAAACTGTTCCAAGAAGGGAAGGGTGGAACTCTGTTTGATGAAGCCAAACATCAGAAAGGAATCTCTCAGAAAGCTTCTCTCTAGTTATTAGGTGAGGATATTTCCTTTTTCACCATGGGCCCCTATGGGCTCCCAAATATCACTTTACAGATTCCACGAAAAGAGTGTTAGCAAACTGCTTCCTGAAGTCTAAGTTATAAGTCTGTGAGATGAACTCACAGATTAGAAAGGAGTTTCTCAGAAAGCTTCTTTCACGTTTTGAACGGATGAAATTTCCTTTATCAGCGTAGTCCTCAATGCGATCCAAAGAAACCGTTCTCAGATTCCTCAAAGACAGTGTTAATGGACTGCTCCACGAAACATAAGTGTAACTCTGTGAGATGAATTCACACATCACCAAGAGGTTTCTAAGTAAGCTCCCTTCTAGTTTTCATCTCTGGATATTTCCTTTGTCACCGCAAGGTTCATTGCGCTATGAAGTATCTAATTGCAGATTTCCAGAAAACTGTGTTAACAAACTGATCACTGAGGAGAAACATGTAACTCTGTGAGTTGCATTCACACATGGCAATGCAGTTTCTCAGAAAGCTTCTCTTTAGTTATTATGTGAGGATATTTCCTTTTTTACCATAGCCCTCAATGAGCTCCCAAATATAACTTTGCAGAATCCACGATTACAGTGTAGCAAACTGTTCCAAGAAGGGAAAGGTGGAACTCCGTGTGATGAAGCCAAACATCAGAAAGGAATCTCTCAGAAAGCTTCTCTCTAGTTATTAGGTGAGGATATTTCCTTTTTCACCATGGGCCCCTATGGGCTCCCAAATATCACTTTACAGATTCCACGAAAAGAGTGTTAGCAAACTGCTTCCTGAAGTCTAAGTTATAAGTCTGTGAGATGAACTCACAGATAGAAAGACGTTTCTCAGAAAGTTTCTTTTACGTTTTGAACGGATGAAATTTCCTTTGTCAGTGTAGGCCTCAATGCGATCGAAAGAATCCGTTCTCAGATTCCTCAAAGACAGTGTTAATGGACTGCTCCACGAAACATAAGTGTAACTCTGTGAGATGAATTCACACATCACCAAGAAGTATCTAAGAAAGTTTCTTTCTATTTTTCATCTGTGGATATTTCCATTGTCACCGTAAGGTTCATTGCGCTATGAAGTATCTAATTGCAGATTTCCAGAAAACTGTGTTAACAAACTGATCACTGAATAGAAACGTGTAACTCTGAGTTGGATTCACATATGGCAATGCAGTTTCCCAGAAAGCTTCTCTTTAGCTATTATGTGAGGATATTTATTTTTTTTCCATAGACCTCAATGAGTACCCAAATATAACTTTGCAGAATACACGACAACAGTGTTAGCAAACTGTTCCAAGAAGGGAAGGGTGGAACTCTGTTTGATGAAGCCAAACATCAGAAAGGAATCTCTCAGAAAGCTTCTCTCTAGTTATTAGGTGAGGATATTTCCTTTTTCACCATGGGCCCCTATGGGCTCCCAAATATCACTTTACAGATTCCACGAAAAGAGTGTTAGCAAACTGCTTCCTGAAGTCTAAGTTATAAGTCTGTGAGATGAACTCACAGATTAGAAAGGAGTTTCTCAGAAAGCTTCTTTCACGTTTTGAACGGATGAAATTTCCTTTATCAGCGTAGTCCTCAATGCGATCCAAAGAAACCGTTCTCAGATTCCTCAAAGACAGTGTTAATGGACTGCTCCACGAAACATAAGTGTAACTCTGTGAGATGAATTCACACATCAACAAGAGGTTTCTAAGTAAGCTCCCTTCTAGTTTTCATCTCTGGATATTTCCTTTGTCACCGCAAGGTTCATTGCGCTATGAAGTATCTAATTGCAGATTTCCAGAAAACTGTGTTAACAAACTGATCACTGAGGAGAAACATGTAACTCTGTGAGTTGCATTCACACATGGCAATGCAGTTTCTCAGAAAGCTTCTCTTTAGTTATTATGTGAGGATATTTCCTTTTTTACCATAGCCCTCCATGAGCTCCCAAATATAACTTTGCAGAATCCACTATTACAGTGTAGCAAACTGTTCCAAGAAGGGAAAGGTGGAACTCCGTGTGATGAAGCCAAACATCAGAAAGGAATCTCTCAGAAAGCTTATCTCTAGTTATTAGGTGAGGATATTTCCTTTTTCACCATGGGCCCCTATGGGCTCCCAAATATCACTTTACAGATTCCACGAAAAGAGTGTTAGCAAACTGCTTCCTGAAGTCTAAGTTATAAGTCTGTGAGATGAACTCACAGATTAGAAAGGAGTTTCTCAGAAAGCTTCTTTCACGTTTTGAACGGATGAAATTTCCTTTATCAGCGTAGTCCTCAATGCGATCCAAAGAAACCGTTCTCAGATTCCTCAAAGACAGTGTTAATGGACTGCTCCACGAAACATAAGTGTAACTCTGTGAGATGAATTCACACATCACCAAGAGGTTTCTAAGTAAGCTCCCTTCTAGTTTTCATCTCTGGATATTTCCTTTGTCACCGCAAGGTTCATTGCGCTATGAAGTATCTAATTGCAGATTTCCAGAAAACTGTGTTAACAAACTGATCACTGAGGAGAAACATGTAACTCTGTGAGTTGCATTCACACATGGCAATGCAGTTTCTCAGAAAGCTTCTCTTTAGTTATTATGTGAGGATATTTCCTTTTTTACCATAGCCCTCAATGAGCTCCCAAATATAACTTTGCAGAATCCACGATTACAGTGTAGCAAACTGTTCCAAGAAGGGAAAGGTGGAACTCCGTGTGATGAAGCCAAACATCAGAAAGGAATCTCTCAGAAAGCTTCTCTCTAGTTATTAGGTGAGGATATTTCCTTTTTCACCATGGGCCCCTATGGGCTCCCAAATATCACTTTACAGATTCCACGAAAAGAGTGTTAGCAAACTGCTTCCTGAAGTCTAAGTTATAAGTCTGTGAGATGAACTCACAGATAGAAAGACGTTTCTCAGAAAGATTGTTTTACGTTTTGAATGGATGAAATTTCCTTTGTCAGTGTAGGCCTCAATGGGATCCAAAGAAGCCGTTCTCAGATTCCTCAAAGACAGTGTTTAATGGACTGCTCCACGAAACATAAGTGTAACTCTGTGAGATGAATTCACATATCACCAAGAAGTATCTAAGAAAGTTTCTTTCTAGTTTTCATCTGTGGATATTTCCTATGTCACCGTAAGGTTCATTGCGCTATGAAGTATCTAATTGCAGATTTCCAGAAAACTGTGTTAACAAACTGATCACTGAAGAGAAACTTGTAACTCTGAGCTGCATTCACATATGGCAATGCAGTTTCTCAGAAAGCTTCTCTTTAGTTATTATGTGAGGATATTTCGTTTTTCACCATAGCCCTCAATGTGTTCCCAAATATACCTTTGCAGAATCCACGACAACAGTGTTAGCAAACTGTTCCAAGAAGGGAAGGGTGGAACTCTGTGTGATGAAGCCACACATCAGAAAGGAATCTCTCAGAAAGTTTCTGTCTAGTTATTAGGTGAGGATATTTCCTTTTTCACCTTGGGCCCCTATGGGCTCAAAAATATCCCTTTACAATTTCCATGAGAAGTGTGTTAGCAAACTGCTTCCTGAAGTCTAAGTTATAAGTCTGTGAGATGAACTCACAGATCAGAAAGAAGTTTCTCAGAAAGCTTCTTTCACGTTTTGAACGGATGAAATTTCCTTTATCAGCGTAGGCCTCAATGCGATCCAAAGAAGCCGTTCTAAGATTCCACAAAGACAGTGTTAATGGACTGCTCCATGAAACATAAGTGTAACTCTGTGAGATGAATTCACACATCACCAAGAGGTTTCTAAGAAAGCTTCTTTCAAGCCTTCATATGTGGATATTTCCTTTGTAACCGTAAGGTTCATTGCGCTATGAAGTATCTAATTGCAGATTTCCAGAAAACTGTGTTAACAAACTGATCACTGAGGAGAAACGTGTAACTCTGTGAGTTGCATTCACACATGGCAATGCAGTTTCTCAGAAAGCTTCTCTTTAGTTATTAGGTGAGGATATTTCCTTTTTCACCATAGCCCTCAATGAGCTCCCAAATATACCTTTGCAGAATCCACGACAACAGTGTTAGCAAACTGTTCCAAGAAGGGAAGGGTGGAACTCTGTGTGATGAAGCCACACATCAGAAAGGAATCTCTCAGAAAGCTTCTCTCTAGTTATTAGGTGAGGATATTTCCTTTTTCACCATGGGCCCCTATGGGCTCCCAAATATCCCTTTACAGATTCCACGAGAAGTGTGTTAGCAAACTGCTTCCTGAAGTCTAAGTTATAAGTGTGTTAGATGAACTTACAGATCAGAAAGACGTATCTCAGAAACCTTCTTTTACGTTCTGAACGGATGAAATTTACTTTATCAACGTAGGCCTCAATGCGATCCAAAGAATTCGTTCTCAGTTTCCTCAAAGACAGTGTTAATGGACTGCTCCACGAAACATAAGTGTAACTCTGTGAGATGAATTCACACATCACTAAGAAGTTTCTACGAAAGCTTCTTTCTAGTCTTCATATGTGGATATTTCCTTTGTAACCGTAAGGTTCATTGCGCTATGAAGTATCTAATTGCAGATTTCCAGAAAACTGTGTTAACAAACTGATCACTGAAGAGAAACGTGTAACTCTGTGAGTTGCATTCACACATAGCAATGCAGTTTCTCAAAAAGTTTCTCTTTAGTTATTATGTGAGGATATTTCCTTTTTCACCATAGCCCTCAATGAGCTCCCAAATATACCTTTGCAGTATCCACGACAACAGTGTTAGCAAACTGTTCCAAGAAGGAAAGGGTGGAACTCTGTGTGATGAAGCCACACATCAGAAAGGAATCTCTCAGAAAGCTTCTCTCTAGTTATTAGGTGAGGATATTTCCTTTTTCACCATGGGCTCCTATGTGCTCCCAAATATCCCTTTACAGATTCCACGAAAAGTGTGTTAGCAAACTGGTTCCTGAAGTCTAAGTTATAAGTCTGTGAGATGAACTCACAGATCAGAAAGACGTTTCTCAGAAAGCTTCTTTCACGTTTTGAACGG
This sequence comes from Rhinopithecus roxellana, assembly GCF_007565055.1. Classification (NCBI taxonomy): domain Eukaryota; kingdom Metazoa; phylum Chordata; class Mammalia; order Primates; family Cercopithecidae; genus Rhinopithecus; species Rhinopithecus roxellana. Next base: position 55,466,806 of record NC_044559.1, on the reverse strand, counting down.
ATGAAATTTCCTTTATCAGCATAGGCCTCAATGCGATCCACAGAAGCCGTTCTCAGATTCCTTAAAGACAGTGTTAATGGACTGCTCCACGAAACATAAGTGTAACTCTGTGAGATGAATTCACACATCACCAAGAGGTTTCTAAGAAAGCTTCTTTCTAGTTTTCATCTCTGGATATTTCCTTTGTCACCGTAAGGTTCATTGCGCTATGAAGTATCTGATTGCAGATTTCCAGAAAACTGTGTTAGCACACTGAACACTGAAGAGAAAGGTGTAACTCTGTGAGTTGCATTCACACATCGCAATGCAGTTTTTCAGAAGGCTTCTTTCCCGTTTTCATCTGACGATATTTCCTTTTCCACCATAGCCCTGAAAGAGCTCCCAAATATAACTTTGCAGAACACAAGGTAAGAGAGTTAGCAAACGGTTCCCAGAAGGGAAGGGTGGAACTCTGTGTGATGAAGTCACACATCAGAAAGCAATCTCTTAGAAAGCTTCTCTCTAGTTATGATCTACAGATATTTCCTTTTCACCATGGGCCCCATGTGCTCCCAAATCTCACTTTGCAGATTCCACGAAACGAGTTTTAGAAAACTGCTTCCTGAGAACTAAGCTGTAACACTGTGAGAGGAATTCACAGATCACAAAGAAGTTTCTCAGAAAGCATCTTTCACGTGTTGAAATGATGATATTTCCTTTATCAACGTAGGCCTCAATGTGAACCACAGAAGTAATTCTCAGGTTCCTCAAAAACAGTGACAATGGACTTTTGCAGGAAATAGAAGTGTAACTCTCTGCGATGAATTCACACATCTCCAAGAAGTTTCTAGGAAAACTTCTTGCTAGTTTTCAACTGAGGATATTTCCTTTGTCACCCTAAGCTTCATTGTGTTCAGATTTATCCATTGCAGTTTTCCCGAAAACTCTGTTAGCAAACTAAACACTAAAGAGAATGGTGCAACTCTGTGAGTTGCATTCACATATCGCAAAGCAGTTTCTCAGAAGGCTTCTCTCTAGTTTTCATCTGAGGATATTTATTCTTTCACCATAGCCCTCAATGAGCTCCCAAACATCACTTTGCAGAACACAAGATAACAGAGTTAGCAAACTGTTCCAAGAAGGGAAGGGTGGAACTCTGTGTGATGAAGTCACACATCAGAAAGCAATCTCTCAGGAAGCTTCTCTCTAGTTATTATATGAGGATATATCCATTTTCAACATGGGCAACTATGGGCTCCCAAATCTCACTTTGCAGATTCCATGAGAACAGTGTTACCAAACTGCTTCCTGAGAACTAAGCTGTAACTCTGTGAGTGGAATTCAAACATCACAAAGAAGTTTCTCAGAAAGCTTCTTTCACGTTTTGAACAGATGATATTTTATTTATCAGCGTAGGCCTCAATGCGATCCAAAGTATTCCTTCTCAGGTACCTCAGAAAAGTGGTAATCAACTGTTGCTGGAAACATAAGTATAACTCTGTGAGATGAATTCACACATCACCAAGACCTTTCTAGGAAAGCTTCCTTCATGGTTTCATCTGAGGATATTTCCTTTGTCACACTAAACTTCATTTAGTTCAGAAGTATCCCATTGCAGATTTCCAGAACACTGTGATAGCACACTGAACACTGAAGAGAAAGGTGTAACTCTGTGAGTTGCATTCACACATCGCAATGCAGTTTCTCAGAAGGCTTCTTTCCAGTTATCATCTGAGGATATTTCCTTTTTGACCATAGCCCTCAATGAGCTCCCAAATATCACATTGCAGAACACAAGATAACAGAGTTAGCAAACTTTTCCAGGAAGTCAAGGGCGGAACTCTGTGTAATGAATTCACACATCAAAAAGCAATCTCACAGGAAGCGTCTCTCTCGTGATTATCTGAGGATACTTCCTTTTTACCATGGGCCTCTATGTGCTCCCAAATCTCACTGTGCATATTAAATGAAAAGAGTGTTAGCAAACTGCTTCCTGAGAACAAAGCTGTAACTCTGTGAGAGGAATTCACAGATCACAAAGTAGTTTCTCAGAAAGCTTCTTTCACGTTTTGAACTGATGATATTTCCTTTATCAGCGTAGGCCTCAATGCCATCAAAAGAATTCCTGCTCAGGTTCCTCCAAAACAGTGATAATGGACTGTTGCATGAAACATAAGTGTAACTCTGTGAGATGAATTCACACATCTCCAAGAAGTTTCTAGGAAAACTTCTTGCTAGTTTTCAACTGAGGATATTTCCTTTGTCACCCTAAGCTTCATTGTGTTCAGAATTATCCATTGCAGATTTCCCGAAAACTCTGTTAGCAAACTAAACACTAAAGAGAATGGTGCAACTCTGTGAGTTGCATTCACATATCGCAATGCAGTTTCTCAGAAGGCTTCTCTCCAGTTTTCATCTGAGGATATTCATTCTTTCACCATAGCCCTCAATGAGCTCCCAAACATCACTTTGCAGAACACAAGATAACAGAGTTAGCAAACTGTTCCAAGAAGGGAAGGGTGGAACTCTGTGTGATGAAGTCACACATCAGAAAGCAATCTCTCAGAAAGCTTCTCTCTAGTTATTATATGAGGATATATCCATTTTCAACATGGGCAACTATGGGCTCCCAAATCTCACTTTACAGATTCCACGAAACAAGTGTTAGCAATCTTCTTCCTGAGAACTAAGCTTTAACTCTGTGAGAGGAATTCACACGTCACAAAGAAGTTTCTCAGAAAGCTTCTTTTAACTTTTGAACTGAAGATATTTCCTTTATAAACGTAGGCCTCAATGCGATCCAAAGAAGTCCTTCTCTGGTTCCTCAAAAACCGTGATAATGGATTGTTGCAGGAAACAAAAGTGTAACTCTGTGCGATGAGTTCACACATCACCTAGAAGTTTCTAGGAAAGCTTCTTTCTAGATTTCATCTGATGATATTTCCTTTTTCACCGTAAGCTTCATTGCTTTCAGCAGTATCCCATTGCCGATTTCCAGAAAACTGTGTTAGCACACTGAACACTGAAGAGAAAGGTGTAACTCTGTGAGTTGCATTCACACATCGCAATGCAGTTTCTTTGAAGGCTTCTTTCCAGTTTTCATATTAGGATATTTCCTTTTTCACCATAGCCCTCAATGAGCTCCCAAATATCACTTTGCAGAACACAAGATAACAGAGTTGGCAAACTGTTCCAAGAAGGGACGGGTGGAACCCTGTGTGATTAAGTCACACATCAGAAAGCAATCTCTCAGAAAGCTTCTCTCTAGTAATTATCTGACGATATTTCCTTTTTCACCATGGGCCCCTATGGGCTCCCAAATCTCACTTCGCAGATTCCACGAAAAGAATACTTGCAAACTGCTTCGTGAGAACTAAGCTGTAACTCTGTCAGAGGAATTCAAAGATCACAAAGAAGTTTCTCAGAAAGCCTTTTCACGTTTTGAACTGATGATATTTCCTTTATCAGCGTAGGCCTCAATGCGATCCAAAGTATTCCTTCTCAGGTACCTCAAAAACAGTGATAATGGACTGTTGCAGGAAACATAAGTGTAGCTCTGTGGGATGAATTCACACATCACCAAGAAGTTTCTAAGAAAGCTTCTTTCTTGTTTTCATTTGAGGATATGGATAAATCCTTTGTCACAATAAGCTTCATTGCATTCAGAAGAATCCCATTGAAGATTTCCAGAAAACTGTGTTAGCACACTGAACACTGAAGAAAAAGGTGTAACATTGTGATTTGCATTCAGACATGTAAATGCAGTTTCTCAAAAGGCTTCTTGCCAGTTTTCATCTGAGGATATTTCCTTTTTCACCATAGCCCTCAATGGTCTCCGAAATATCACCTTGCAGAACACAAGATAACAGAGTTAGCAAACTGTTCCAAGAGGGGAAGGGTGGAACTCTGTGTGATGAAGACACACATCAGAAAGCAATCTCTCAATAAGCTTCTCTCTAGCTATTATCTGAGGATATTTCCTTTTCCACCATGGGCCCCTATGGGCTGCCAAATCTCACTTTGCAGATTCCACGAAAAGAGTGTTTGCAACCTGCTTCCTGAGAACTAAGCTGTAACTCTGTGAGAGGAATTCGCAGATCACAAAGAAGTTTCTCAGAAAGCTTCTTTCACGTTGTGAACTGATGGTATTTCCTTTATCAGCGTAGGCCTCATTGCGATGAAAAGAATTCCTTCGCAGGTTTTCAGTAACAGTGATAATGGACTGTTGCAGGAAACATAAGTGTAACTCCGTGAGATGAATTCAAACATCACCATGAAGTTTCTAGGAAAGTTTCTTTCTAGTTTTCATCTGAGGATATTTCCTTTGTCACCGTAAGCTTCATTCCGTTCAGAAGTATCCCATTGCAGATTTCCAGAAAACTGTGTTAGGACACTGTACACTGAAGAGAAAGGGGTAACTCTGTGAGTTGCATTCACACATCGCAATGCAGTTTCTCGGAAGGCTTCTTTCCCGTTTTCATCTGAGGATATTTCCTTTTTCAGATAGCCCTCAATGAGCTCCCCAATATCACTTTGCAGAACAGAAGATAACAGAGTTAGCAAACTGTTCCAAGAAGGAAAGGGTGGAACGCTGTGTGATGAAGTCACACATCAGAAAGCAATCTCTCAGAAAGCTTCGCTCTAGTTATTATCTGAGGATATTTCCTTTTTCACCATGGGCCCCTATGGACTCCCAAATCTCACGTTACAGATTCCACGAAAAGAATGTTAGCAAACTGCTTCCTGAGAACTAAGCTGTAACTCTGTGAGAGGAATTCACAGATCACAAAGAAGTTTCTCAGAAAGCTTCTTTCACGTTTTGAACTGATGATATATCCTTTATCAGCGTAAGCCTCATGCGATGCAAAGAAGTCCTTCTCAGTTTCCTCAACAACAGTGATAATGGACTGTTGCAGGAAACAAAAGTGAAACTGTGTAAGATGAATTCACACATCACCAACAAGTTTTGTGAGGAAGCTTCTTTCTAGTTTTCACCTGAGGATATTTCCTTTGTCACCGTAAGCTGCATTGCGTTCAGAAGTATCCCATTGCAGATTTCCAGAAAACTGTGTTAGCACACTGAACACTGAAGAGAAAGGGTTAGCTCTGTGAGTTGCATTCACACTTCGAAATACAGTTTCTCAGAAGGCTTCTTTGCAGTTTTCATCTGAGGATATTTCCTTTTTCACCATAGCCCTCAATGAGCTCCCAACTATCACTTTGCAGGACATACAATAACAGAGTTAGCAAACTGTTCCAAGAAGGTAATTGTGGAACTCTGTGTGATGAAGTCACACATCAGAAAGCAATCTCTCCGAAAGCTTCTCTCTAGTTATTATCTGAGGATATTTCCTTTTTCACCATGGGCCCCTAAGAGCACCCAAATCTCACTTTGCAGATTCCACGAAAACAGTGTTAACAAACCGCTTCCGGAGAACTAAGCTGTAACTCTGTGAGAGGAATTCACAGATCACAAAGAGGTTTCTCAGAAAGCTTCTTTCACGTTTTGAAGTGAGGATAATTCCTTTATCAGCGTAGGCCTCAATGCGATCCAAAGAAGTCTTTATCAGGTACCTCAAAAACAGTGATAAGGGATTGTTGCATGAAACATACGAGTAACTCTGTGAGATGAATTCACACGTCACCAAGAAGTTTCTAGGAAAGTTTCTTTCTATTTTTCAACTGAGGATATTTCGTTTGTTACCTTAAGTTTCATTGCATTCAGAAGTATCCCATTGCAGATTTCCAGAAAACTGTGTTAGCACACTGAACACTGAAGAGATTGGTGTAATTCTGTGAGTTGCATTCACACATCGCAATGCAGTTTCTGAGAAGGCTTCTTTCCAGTTTTCATCTGAGGATATTTCCTTTTTCACCATAGACATCAATGAGCTCCCAAATATCAATTTGCAGAACACCAGATAACAGAAGATAGCAAACTTTTCCAAGAAGGGAAGGGTGGAACTCTGTGTGATGAAGTCACACATCAGAAAGCAATCTCTCAGAAAGCTTCTCTCTAGTTATTATCTGAGGATATTTCCTTTTTCACCATGGGCCCCTATGGGCTCAAAAAACTCACATTGCAGATTCCACGAAAACAGTGTTAGCAAAATGCTTCCTGAGAACTAATCTGCAACTCTGTGAGAGGAATTCACAAATCACAAAGAAGTTTCTCAGAAAGCTTCTTTCACGTTTTGAACTGATATTTCCTTCATCAGCGTAGTCCGCAATGCGATCCAAAGAAGTCCTTCTGAGGTTCCTCAAAAAAAAGTGATAAAGGACTGTTGCAGGAAACATAAGTGTTACTCTGTGAGATGAATTCACATATCACCAAGAAGTTTCTAGGAACGCTTCTTTCTAGTTTTCATCTGACGATATTTCCTTTGTCACTGTAAGTTTCATTCTGTTCAGAAGTATCCCATTGCAGATTTCCAAAAAGCTGTGTTAGCACACTGAACACTGAAGAGAAAGGGGTAACTCTGTGAGTTGCATTCACACATCGCAATGCAGTTTCTCAAAAGGCTTCTTTCCAGGTTTCATCTGAAGATATTTCGTCTTTCAGATAGCCGTCAATGAGCTCCCAAATATCACCTTGCAGAACACAAGATAAAAGAGATAGCAAAGTGTTCCAAGAAGGGAAGTGTGGAACTCAGTGTGATGAGGTCACACATCAGAAAGGAATCCCTCAGAAAGCCTCTCTCTAGTTATTATCTGAGGATATTTCCTTCTTCACCATGGGCCCCTATGGGCTCCCAAATCTCACTTTGTAGATTCCACGAAAGGAGTGTTAGCAAACTGCTTCCTGAGAATTAAGCTGTAACTCTGTGAGAGGAATTCACAGATCACAAAGAAGTTTCTCAGAAAGCTTCTTTCACGTTTTAAACTGATGATACTTCCTTTATCAGTGTAGGCCTCAGTGCGATCCAAAGAGGTCCCTCTCAGGGTCCTCAAAAACAGTGATAATGGACTGTTGCAGGAAACATAAGTGTAACTCTGTGAGATGAATTCCCACATCACCAAGAAGTTTCTAGGAAAGCTTCTTTCTCGTTTTCATCTGAGGATATTTCCTTTGTCTCCGTAAGCTTTGTTGCGTTCAAAAGTATCCCTTTGAAGATTTCCAGAAAACTGTTTTAGCACACTGAACAATGAAGAGAAAGGTGTAACTCTGTGAGTTGCATTCACACATCGCCATGCCGTTTCTCAGACGGCTTCTTTCCAGTTTTCATCTGAGGATATTTCCTTTTTCAAAATAGCCCTCAATGAGCTCCCAAATATCACTTTGCAGAACACAAGATAACAGAGTTAGCAAACTGTTCCAAGAAGGAAAGGGTGGAACTCCGTGTGATGAAGTCACACATCAGAAAGCTATCTCTCAGAAAACTTCTCTCTAACGATTAAATGAGGATATTTCCTTTTTCACCATGGGCCCCTCTAGGCTCCCAAATCTCACGTTGCATATTCCACGAAAAGAGTGTTAGCACACTGCTTCCTGAGAACTAAGCTGTAACTCTGTGAGAGGAATTCACAGAGCACAAAGACGTTTCTCAGAAAGCTTCTTTCACGTTTTGAACTGATGGTATTTCCTTTATCAGCGTAGGCCTCAATGCGATCCAAAGAAGTCCTTCTCAGGTTCCTCAAAAACAGTGATATTGGACTGTTGCAGGAAACATAAGTGTAACTCTGTGAGATGAATTCACACATAACCAAGAAGTTTTTTAAGAAAGCTACTTTCTAGTTTTCAACACAGGATATTTCCTTTGTCACCGTAAGCTTCATTGCGTTCAGAATTATGCCATTGCAGATTTCCAGAAAATTGTGTTAGCACACTGAACACTGAAGAGAGAGGTGTAACTCTGTGAGTTGCATTCACACATCACAATGCAGTTTCTCAGAAGGCTTCTTTTCAGTTTTCGTCTGAGGATATTTCCTTTTTCACCATAGCCCTCAGTTAGCTCCCAAATATCACTTTGCAGAACACAAGATAAAAGAGTTAGCATACTGTTAAAAGAAGAAACGGTGGATCTCTCTGTGATGAAGTCACACATCAGAAAACAATCTCTCTGACAGGTTCTCTCTAGTTATTATCTGAGGATATTTCCTTTTTCACCATGGGCCCCGATGGACTCCCAAATCTCACTTTGCAGATTCCACGAAAAGAGTGTTAGCAAGCTGCTTCCTGAGAACTAAGCTGTAACTCTGTGATAGGAATTCACAGATCACAAAAAAGTTTCTCAGAAAGCTTCTTTCACGTTTTGAACTGATGATATATCCTTTATCAGCGTAAGCCTCATGCGATGCAAAGAAGCCCTTCTCAGTTTCCTCAGTAACAGTGATAATGGACTGTTGCAGGAAACATAAGTGTAACTGTGTGAGATGAATTCACACATCACCAAGAAGTTTCTAGGAAAGCTTCTTTCTAGTTTTCTACTGAGCATATTTCCTTTGTCACCGTATGCTTCATGGCGTTCAGAAGCATCCGATTGCAGATTTCCGGAAAACTGTGTAAGCACAGTGAAAATTGAAGAGAAACGTGTAACTCTGTGTGTTGCATTCAGACATGGAAATGCAGTTTCTGAGAAGGCTTCTTTCCAGTTTTCATCTGAGGATCTTTCCTTTTTCACCATGGGCCCCTATGGGCTCCCAAATATCACTTTGCAGAACACAAGGTAAGAGAGTTAGCAAACGGTTCCCAGAAGGGAAGGGTGGAACTCTGTGTGATGAAGTCACACATCAGAAAGCAATCTCTTAGAAAGCTTCTCTCTAGTTATGATCTACAGATATTTCCTTTTCACCATGGGCCCCTATGGGCTCCCAAATCTCACTTTGCAGATTCCACGAAACGAGTTTTAGAAAACTGCTTCCTGAGAACTAAGCTGTAACACTGTGAGAGGAATTCACAGATCACAAAGAAGTTTCTCAGAAAGCATCTTTCACGTGTTGAAATGATGATATTTCCTTTATCAACGTAGGCCTCAATGTGAACCACAGAAGTAATTCTCAGGTTCCTCAAAAACAGTGACAATGGACTTTTGCAGGAAATAGAAGTGTAACTCTCTGCGATGAATTCACACATCTCCAAGAAGTTTCTAGGAAAACTTCTTGCTAGTTTTCAACTGAGGATATTTCCTTTGTCACCCTAAGCTTCATTGTGTTCAGAATTATCCATTGCAGATTTCCCGAAAACTCTGTTAGCAAACTAAACACTAAAGAGAATGGTGCAACTCTGTGAGTTGCATTCACATATCGCAATGCAGTTTCTCAGAAGGCTTCTCTCCAGTTTTCATCTGAGGATATTCATTCTTTCACCATAGCCCTCAATGAGCTCCCAAACATCACTTTGCAGAACACAAGATAACAGAGTTAGCAAACTGTTCCAAGAAGGGAAGGGTGGAACTCTGTGTGATGAAGTCACACATCAGAAAGCAATCTCTCAGAAAGCTTCTCTCTAGTTATTATATGAGGATATATCCATTTTCAACATGGGCAACTATGGGCTCCCAAATCTCACTTTACAGATTCCACGAAACAAGTGTTAGCAATCTTCTTCCTGAGAACTAAGCTTTAACTCTGTGAGAGGAATTCACACGTCACAAAGAAGTTTCTCAGAAAGCTTCTTTTAACTTTTGAACTGAAGATATTTCCTTTATAAACGTAGGCCTCAATGCGATCCAAAGAAGTCCTTCTCTGGTTCCTCAAAAACCGTGATAATGGATTGTTGCAGGAAACAAAAGTGTAACTCTGTGCGATGAGTTCACACATCACCTAGAAGTTTCTAGGAAAGCTTCTTTCTAGATTTCATCTGATGATATTTCCTTTTTCACCGTAAGCTTCATTGCTTTCAGCAGTATCCCATTGCCGATTTCCAGAAAACTGTGTTAGCACACTGAACACTGAAGAGAAAGGTGTAACTCTGTGAGTTGCATTCACACATCGCAATGCAGTTTCTTTGAAGGCTTCTTTCCAGTTTTCATATTAGGATATTTCCTTTTTCACCATAGCCCTCAATGAGCTCCCAAATATCACTTTGCAGAACACAAGATAACAGAGTTGGCAAACTGTTCCAAGAAGGGACGGGTGGAACCCTGTGTGATTAAGTCACACATCAGAAAGCAATCTCTCAGAAAGCTTCTCTCTAGTAATTATCTGACGATATTTCCTTTTTCACCATGGGCCCCTATGGGCTCCCAAATCTCACTTCGCAGATTCCACGAAAAGAATACTTGCAAACTGCTTCGTGAGAACTAAGCTGTAACTCTGTCAGAGGAATTCAAAGATCACAAAGAAGTTTCTCAGAAAGCCTTTTCACGTTTTGAACTGATGATATTTCCTTTATCAGCGTAGGCCTCAATGCGATCCAAAGTATTCCTTCTCAGGTACCTCAAAAACAGTGATAATGGACTGTTGCAGGAAACATAAGTGTAGCTCTGTGGGATGAATTCACACATCACCAAGAAGTTTCTAAGAAAGCTTCTTTCTTGTTTTCATTTGAGGATATGGATAAATCCTTTGTCACAATAAGCTTCATTGCATTCAGAAGAATCCCATTGAAGATTTCCAGAAAACTGTGTTAGCACACTGAACACTGAAGAAAAAGGTGTAACATTGTGATTTGCATTCAGACATGTAAATGCAGTTTCTCAAAAGGCTTCTTGCCAGTTTTCATCTGAGGATATTTCCTTTTTCACCATAGCCCTCAATGGTCTCCGAAATATCACCTTGCAGAACACAAGATAACAGAGTTAGCAAACTGTTCCAAGAGGGGAAGGGTGGAACTCTGTGTGATGAAGACACACATCAGAAAGCAATCTCTCAATAAGCTTCTCTCTAGCTATTATCTGAGGATATTTCCTTTTCCACCATGGGCCCCTATGGGCTGCCAAATCTCACTTTGCAGATTCCACGAAAAGAGTGTTTGCAACCTGCTTCCTGAGAACTAAGCTGTAACTCTGTGAGAGGAATTCGCAGATCACAAAGAAGTTTCTCAGAAAGCTTCTTTCACGTTGTGAACTGATGGTATTTCCTTTATCAGCGTAGGCCTCATTGCGATGAAAAGAATTCCTTCGCAGGTTTTCAGTAACAGTGATAATGGACTGTTGCAGGAAACATAAGTGTAACTCCGTGAGATGAATTCAAACATCACCATGAAGTTTCTAGGAAAGTTTCTTTCTAGTTTTCATCTGAGGATATTTCCTTTGTCACCGTAAGCTTCATTCCGTTCAGAAGTATCCCATTGCAGATTTCCAGAAAACTGTGTTAGGACACTGTACACTGAAGAGAAAGGGGTAACTCTGTGAGTTGCATTCACACATCGCAATGCAGTTTCTCGGAAGGCTTCTTTCCCGTTTTCATCTGAGGATATTTCCTTTTTCAGATAGCCCTCAATGAGCTCCCCAATATCACTTTGCAGAACAGAAGATAACAGAGTTAGCAAACTGTTCCAAGAAGGAAAGGGTGGAACGCTGTGTGATGAAGTCACACATCAGAAAGCAATCTCTCAGAAAGCTTCGCTCTAGTTATTATCTGAGGATATTTCCTTTTTCACCATGGGCCCCTATGGACTCCCAAATCTCACGTTACAGATTCCACGAAAAGAATGTTAGCAAACTGCTTCCTGAGAACTAAGCTGTAACTCTGTGAGAGGAATTCACAGATCACAAAGAAGTTTCTCAGAAAGCTTCTTTCACGTTTTGAACTGATGATATATCCTTTATCAGCGTAAGCCTCATGCGATGCAAAGAAGTCCTTCTCAGTTTCCTCAACAACAGTGATAATGGACTGTTGCAGGAAACAAAAGTGAAACTGTGTAAGATGAATTCACACATCACCAACAAGTTTTGTGAGGAAGCTTCTTTCTAGTTTTCACCTGAGGATATTTCCTTTGTCACCGTAAGCTGCATTGCGTTCAGAAGTATCCCATTGCAGATTTCCAGAAAACTGTGTTAGCACACTGAACACTGAAGAGAAAGGGTTAGCTCTGTGAGTTGCATTCACACTTCGAAATACAGTTTCTCAGAAGGCTTCTTTGCAGTTTTCATCTGAGGATATTTCCTTTTTCACCATAGCCCTCAATGAGCTCCCAACTATCACTTTGCAGGACATACAATAACAGAGTTAGCAAACTGTTCCAAGAAGGTAATTGTGGAACTCTGTGTGATGAAGTCACACATCAGAAAGCAATCTCTCCGAAAGCTTCTCTCTAGTTATTATCTGAGGATATTTCCTTTTTCACCATGGGCCCCTAAGAGCACCCAAATCTCACTTTGCAGATTCCACGAAAACAGTGTTAACAAACCGCTTCCGGAGAACTAAGCTGTAACTCTGTGAGAGGAATTCACAGATCACAAAGAGGTTTCTCAGAAAGCTTCTTTCACGTTTTGAAGTGAGGATAATTCCTTTATCAGCGTAGGCCTCAATGCGATCCAAAGAAGTCTTTATCAGGTACCTCAAAAACAGTGATAAGGGATTGTTGCATGAAACATACGAGTAACTCTGTGAGATGAATTCACACGTCACCAAGAAGTTTCTAGGAAAGTTTCTTTCTATTTTTCAACTGAGGATATTTCGTTTGTTACCTTAAGTTTCATTGCATTCAGAAGTATCCCATTGCAGATTTCCAGAAAACTGTGTTAGCACACTGAACACTGAAGAGATTGGTGTAATTCTGTGAGTTGCATTCACACATCGCAATGCAGTTTCTGAGAAGGCTTCTTTCCAGTTTTCATCTGAGGATATTTCCTTTTTCACCATAGACATCAATGAGCTCCCAAATATCAATTTGCAGAACACCAGATAACAGAAGATAGCAAACTTTTCCAAGAAGGGAAGGGTGGAACTCTGTGTGATGAAGTCACACATCAGAAAGCAATCTCTCAGAAAGCTTCTCTCTAGTTATTATCTGAGGATATTTCCTTTTTCACCATGGGCCCCTATGGGCTCAAAAAACTCACATTGCAGATTCCACGAAAACAGTGTTAGCAAAATGCTTCCTGAGAACTAATCTGCAACTCTGTGAGAGGAATTCACAAATCACAAAGAAGTTTCTCAGAAAGCTTCTTTCACGTTTTGAACTGATATTTCCTTCATCAGCGTAGTCCGCAATGCGATCCAAAGAAGTCCTTCTGAGGTTCCTCAAAAAAAAGTGATAAAGGACTGTTGCAGGAAACATAAGTGTTACTCTGTGAGATGAATTCACATATCACCAAGAAGTTTCTAGGAACGCTTCTTTCTAGTTTTCATCTGACGATATTTCCTTTGTCACTGTAAGTTTCATTCTGTTCAGAAGTATCCCATTGCAGATTTCCAAAAAGCTGTGTTAGCACACTGAACACTGAAGAGAAAGGGGTAACTCTGTGAGTTGCATTCACACATCGCAATGCAGTTTCTCAAAAGGCTTCTTTCCAGGTTTCATCTGAAGATATTTCGTCTTTCAGATAGCCGTCAATGAGCTCCCAAATATCACCTTGCAGAACACAAGATAAAAGAGATAGCAAAGTGTTCCAAGAAGGGAAGTGTGGAACTCAGTGTGATGAGGTCACACATCAGAAAGGAATCCCTCAGAAAGCCTCTCTCTAGTTATTATCTGAGGATATTTCCTTCTTCACCATGGGCCCCTATGGGCTCCCAAATCTCACTTTGTAGATTCCACGAAAGGAGTGTTAGCAAACTGCTTCCTGAGAATTAAGCTGTAACTCTGTGAGAGGAATTCACAGATCACAAAGAAGTTTCTCAGAAAGCTTCTTTCACGTTTTAAACTGATGATACTTCCTTTATCAGTGTAGGCCTCAGTGCGATCCAAAGAGGTCCCTCTCAGGGTCCTCAAAAACAGTGATAATGGACTGTTGCAGGAAACATAAGTGTAACTCTGTGAGATGAATTCCCACATCACCAAGAAGTTTCTAGGAAAGCTTCTTTCTCGTTTTCATCTGAGGATATTTCCTTTGTCTCCGTAAGCTTTGTTGCGTTCAAAAGTATCCCTTTGAAGATTTCCAGAAAACTGTTTTAGCACACTGAACAATGAAGAGAAAGGTGTAACTCTGTGAGTTGCATTCACACATCGCCATGCCGTTTCTCAGACGGCTTCTTTCCAGTTTTCATCTGAGGATATTTCCTTTTTCAAAATAGCCCTCAATGAGCTCCCAAATATCACTTTGCAGAACACAAGATAACAGAGTTAGCAAACTGTTCCAAGAAGGAAAGGGTGGAACTCCGTGTGATGAAGTCACACATCAGAAAGCTATCTCTCAGAAAACTTCTCTCTAACGATTAAATGAGGATATTTCCTTTTTCACCATGGGCCCCTCTAGGCTCCCAAATCTCACGTTGCATATTCCACGAAAAGAGTGTTAGCACACTGCTTCCTGAGAACTAAGCTGTAACTCTGTGAGAGGAATTCACAGAGCACAAAGACGTTTCTCAGAAAGCTTCTTTCACGTTTTGAACTGATGGTATTTCCTTTATCAGCGTAGGCCTCAATGCGATCCAAAGAAGTCCTTCTCAGGTTCCTCAAAAACAGTGATATTGGACTGTTGCAGGAAACATAAGTGTAACTCTGTGAGATGAATTCACACATAACCAAGAAGTTTTTTAAGAAAGCTACTTTCTAGTTTTCAACACAGGATATTTCCTTTGTCACCGTAAGCTTCATTGCGTTCAGAATTATGCCATTGCAGATTTCCAGAAAATTGTGTTAGCACACTGAACACTGAAGAGAGAGGTGTAACTCTGTGAGTTGCATTCACACATCACAATGCAGTTTCTCAGAAGGCTTCTTTTCAGTTTTCGTCTGAGGATATTTCCTTTTTCACCATAGCCCTCAGTTAGCTCCCAAATATCACTTTGCAGAACACAAGATAAAAGAGTTAGCATACTGTTAAAAGAAGAAACGGTGGATCTCTCTGTGATGAAGTCACACATCAGAAAACAATCTCTCTGACAGGTTCTCTCTAGTTATTATCTGAGGATATTTCCTTTTTCACCATGGGCCCCGATGGACTCCCAAATCTCACTTTGCAGATTCCACGAAAAGAGTGTTAGCAAGCTGCTTCCTGAGAACTAAGCTGTAACTCTGTGATAGGAATTCACAGATCACAAAAAAGTTTCTCAGAAAGCTTCTTTCACGTTTTGAACTGATGATATATCCTTTATCAGCGTAAGCCTCATGCGATGCAAAGAAGCCCTTCTCAGTTTCCTCAGTAACAGTGATAATGGACTGTTGCAGGAAACATAAGTGTAACTGTGTGAGATGAATTCACACATCACCAAGAAGTTTCTAGGAAAGCTTCTTTCTAGTTTTCTACAGAGCATATTTCCTTTGTCACCGTATGCTTCATGGCGTTCAGAAGCATCCGATTGCAGATTTCCGGAAAACTGTGTAAGCACAGTGAAAATTGAAGAGAAACGTGTAACTCTGTGTGTTGCATTCAGACATGGAAATGCAGTTTCTGAGAAGGCTTCTTTCCAGTTTTCATCTGAGGATCTTTCCTTTTTCACCATGGGCCCCTATGGGCTCCCAAATATCACTTTGCAGAACACAAGATAACAGAGTTAGCAAACTGTTCCAAGAAGGGAAGGGTGGAACTGTGTGTCATGAAGTCACACATCAGAAAGTAATCTCTCGGAAAGCTTCTCTCTACTTATTATCTGACTAAGTTTCCTTTTTCACTGTGGGCCCCGATGGGCTCCCAAATCTCACTTTGCAGATTCCACGAAAACAGTGTTAGCAAACTGCTTCCTGAGAACTAAGGTTTAACTCTTTAAGAGGAATTCACAGATCAGAAAGAAGTTTCTCAGAAAGCTTCTCTCACTTTCTGAACTGATGATATTTTATTTATCAGCGTAGGTCTCAATGGATCCAAAGTATTCCTTCTCATGTACCTCAAATAGAGTGATAATGGATTGTTGCAGGAAACTTTTTTTTTTTTTTTTTTTTTTTTTTTTTTTTTTTTTTTTTTTTTTTTTGAGAAGGAGTCTCGCTCTGTCACCCAGGCTGGAGTGCAGTGGCCAGATCTCAGCTCACTGCAAACTCCGCCTCCCGGGTTTACGCCATTCTCCTGTTGCAGGAAACTTAACTGTAACTCTGTGAGATGAATTCACACATGACCAAGAAGTTTCTAGGAAATCTTCTTTCAAGTTTTCATCTGAGGATATTTGCTTTGTCACCGTAAGCTTCATTGCGTTCAGAAGTATCCCATTGCAGATTTCCAGAAAACTGTGTTAGCACACTGAACACTGAAGAGAAAGGGGTACCTCTGTGAGTTGCATTCACACATTGCAATGCAGTTTCTCAGAAGGCTTCTTTTCAGTTTTCATCTGAGGATATTTCCTTTTACACATAGCCTCAATGAGCTCCCAAATATCACTTTGCAGAACACAAGATAACAGAGTTAGCAAACTGTTCCAAGAAGGGAAGTTTGGAACTCTGTGTGATGAAGTCACACACACATCAGAAAGCAATCTCTCAGAAAGCTTCTCTCTAGTTATTATCTGAGGATATTTCCTATTTCACCATGGGCCCCTATGGGCGCCCAAATCTCACTTTGCAGATTACACGAAAAGAGTGTTAGCAAACTGCTTCCTGAGAACTAAGATGTAACTCTGTGAGAAGAATTCACAGATCACAAAGAAGTTTCTCAGATAGCTTCTTTCACGTTTTGAACTGATGATATTTCCTTTATCAGTGTAGGCCTCAAAGCGATCCAAAGAAGTCCTTCTCAGGTTCCTCAAAAACAGTGAGAAGCGACCTTTGCAGGAAACACGAGTGTAACACTGTGAGATGAATTCACAGATCACTAAGAAGTTTCTAGGAAAGCTTCTTTTAGTTTTCATCTGAGGATATTTCCTTTGTCACCTAAGCTTCATTGCGTTCAGAAGTACCCCATTGCAGATTTCCAGAAAACTGTGTTAGCACACTGAACACTGAAGAGAAAGGTGTAACTCTGTGAGTTGCGTTCACACATCGCAATACAGTTTCTCAGAAGGCTTCCTTCCAGTTTTCATCTGAAGATATTTCCTTTTTCACCATAGCCCCCAATGAGCTCCCAAATATGACTTTGCAGAACACAAGATAACAGAGTTATCAAACTGTTCCAAGAAGGGAAGGGTGGAACTCTGTGTGATGAAGTCATACATCAGAAAGCAATCTCTCAGAAAGCTTCTCTATACTTATTATCTGAGGATATATCTTTTTTCACAATGGGCCCCTATGGGCTCCCAAATCTCACTTTGCAGATTCCACGAAAAGAGTTTTAGCAAACTGCTTCCTGAGAACTAAGGTGTAACTCTGTGAAGGAATTCACAGATCACAAAGAAGTTTCTCAGAAAGCTTCTTTCACGTTTTGAACTGATGATATTTCTTTTATCAGTGTAGGCCTCAATGTGATCCAAAAAAGCAATTCTCAGGTTCCTCAAAAAGAGTGAGAATGGACTGTTGCAGGAAACCTAAGGGTAACTCTGTGAGATGAATTCACACATCACCAAGAAGTTTTTAGGAAAGCTTCTTTGTAGTTTTCATCTGAGGGTATTTCCATTGTCTCCATAAGCTTCATTGCGTTCAGAAGTATCCCATTGCAGATTTCCAGAAAACTGTGTCAGCACACTGAACACTGAAGAGAAAAGTGTAACTCTGTGAGTTGCATTCACACATCACAATGCAGTTTCTCAGAAGGTTTCTTTCCTGTTTCCATTTGAGTATATTTCCATTTTCACCATAGCACTCAATAAGCTCCCAAATATCTGTTTGCAGAACACAAGATAACAGAGTTAGCAAACTGTTCCAAGAAGGGAAGCGTGGAAATCTGTGTGATGAAGTCACACATCAGAAAGCAATCTCTCAGAATGCTTCTCTCTAGTTATTATCTGACGATATGTCCATTTTCATAATGGGCCACAATGGTCTCCCAAATCTACTTTGCAGATTCCATGAAAAGAGTGCTAGCAAACTGCTTCCTTAGAACTAAGATGTATCTTAGTTACACATCAGAAAGCAATCTCTCAGAAAGCTTCTCTCTTATTATTATCTGAGGATATTTCCTTTTTCACCATGAGCCCCCATGGGCTCCCAAATCTCACTTTGCAGATTCCACGAAGAGTGTTAGCAAACTGCTTCCTGAGAACTAAGATGTAACTCTGTGAGAGGAATTCACAGATCACAAAGAAGTTTCTCAGACCTTCTTTCACGTTTTGAACTAATGATATTTCCTTTATCAGCGTAGGCCTCAATACGATCCAAAGAGATTCTTCTCAGCTTCCTCAAAAACATTGACAACGGACTGTTGCCTGAAATAAAACTGTAACGCTGTGAGATGAATTCACAGATCACCAAGAAGTTTCTAGGAAAGCTTCTCTCTAGTTTTCAACTGAGGATATTTCCTTTTTCACCATGGGCCCAATGGGCTCCCAAATCTCACTTTGCAGATTCCACGAAAAGAGTGTTGGCAAACTGCTTTCTGAGAACTAAACTGTAACTCTGTGAGAGGAATTCACAGATCACAAAGAAGTTTCTCAGAAAACTTCTTTCACGTTTTGAACTGACGATTTTTTATTTTTCAGTGTCGGCCTCAATGCGATCCAAATTATTCCTTCTCAGGTTCCTCAAAAACATTGATAGCGGACTGTTGCAGGAAACATAAATGTAACTCTGTGAGATGAATTCACACATCACCATTACGTTTCTAGGAAAGCTACTTTCTAGTTTTCATCTGAGGATATTTCCTTTGTCACCGTAAGCTTCATTGCGTTCAGATGTATCCCATTCGAGATTTCCAGAAATCTGTGTTAGCACAGTGAAGAGAAAGGTGTAACTCTGTGAGTTGCATTCACTCATCGCAATGCAGTTTCTCAGAAGGCTTCTTTCAATTTTTCATCTGAGGATGTTTCTTTATCACCATAGCCCTCAATGAGCTCAAAGATATCCGTTTGCAGAACACAAGATAACAGAGTTAGCAAACTGTTCCAAGAAGGGAAGGGTGGAAGTCTGTGTGATGAATTCACTCATCAGAAAGCAATCTCTCACAAAGTTTCTCTTTAGTTATTATCTGAGGATATTTCGTTTTTCACCATGGACACCTATGGGCTCCCAAATCTTACTTTGCAGATTCCACGAAAAGAGTGTTAGCAAACTGCTTCCTGAGAACTAAGCTGTAACTCTGTGAGAGGAATTCACAGATCACAAATAAAATTCTCATAAAGCTTCTTTCACGTTTTGAATTGATGATATTTCCTTTATCAGCGTAGGCCTCAATACGAACCAAAGAAGTCCTTCTCAGATTCCTCAAAAACATTGATAACGGACTGTTGCAGGAAACATAAGTGTAACTCTGTGAGATGAATTCACACATCACCAATAAATTTCTAAGAAAACTTCTTTCTAGTTTTCATCTGAGGATATTTCCTTTGTCACCATAAGCTTCATTGCGTTCAGAATTATCCCATTGCAAATTTCCAGAACACTGTTTCAGCAAACTGAACACTGAAGAGAAACGTGTAACTCTGTGAGTTGCATTCACACAACGTAATGTAGTTTCTCAGAAGGCTTCTTTCCAATTATCATGTGAGAATATTTCGTTTTTCACCATAGGCCTCAATGAGCTCCCAAATATCACTTAGCAATACACAAGATAACAGAGTTAGCAAACTGGTCCAAGAAGGGAAGGGTGGAACTCTCTGTTATGAAGTCACACAAGAAAGCAATCTCTTGGAAAGCTTCTCTGTAGTTATTTTCTGAGGATATTTCCTTTTTCACCATGGGCCCCTATGGGCTCCCAAATCTCACTTTGCAGTTTCCACGAAAAGAGTGTTAGCAAACTGCTTCCTGAGAACTATGCTGTAGCACGGTGAGAGGAATTCACAGATCACAAAGAAGTTTCTCAGAAAGCTTCTTTCCCGTTTTGAACTGATGATATTTCCTTTATCAGCGTAGGCCTCAATGCGATCCAAACAAACCCTCTCTGGTTCCTCAAAAGCAGTGATAATGGACTGTTGCAGGAAACATAAGTGTAACTCTGTGAGGTGAATTCTCACATCACCAAGAAATTTCTAGGAAGGCGTCTTTCTAGTTTTCATCTGAGGATATTTCCTCTGTCACCGTAAGCTTCATTGCGTTCAGAAGTGTCCCATATCAGATTTCCAGAAAACTGTGTTAGCACCCTGAACACTGAAGAGAAAGGTGTAACTCTGTGAGTTGCATTCACATATCGCAATGCAGTTTTTCAGAAGGCTTCATTCCAGTTTTCATCTGAGGATATTTCCTTTTTCACCATAGCCCTCAATGAGCTCCAAAATATCACTTGGCAGAACACAAGATAACAGAGTTAGCAAACTGTTCCAGGAAGGGAAGGGTGGAATTCTGTGTGATTAAGTCACACATTTGAAAGCAATCTCTCAGAAAGCTTCTCTCTAGTTATTATCTGAGGATATTTCCTTTTTCACCATGGGCCCCTATGGGCTCCCAAATCTCACTTTGCAGATTCCACGAAAAGAGTGTTAGCAAACTGCTTCCTGAGAACTAAGATTTAACTCTGTGAGAGGAATTCACATTTCACAAAGAAGTTTCTCAGAAAGCTTCTTTCACGTTTTGAACTGATGATATTTCCTTTATCAGCGTAGGGCACAATGCGATCCAAACAATTGCTTCTCTGGTTACTCTAAAAGAGTGATAATGGACAGTGGCAGCAAACATAAGTGTAACTCTGTGAGATGAATTCACACATCACAAAGAAGTTTCTAGGAAAGCTTCTTTCTAGTTTTCATCTGAGGATATTTCCTTTTTCACCCTTAAGTTCATTGCGTTCAATAGTGTCCCATTGAAGATTTCTAGAAAACTGGGTTCGCAAACTGAACAGTGAAGAGAAACGTGTAACTCTGTGAGTTGCATTCACACATCGCAATGCAGTTTCTCAGAAGGCTTCTTTCCAGTTTTCATCTGAGGATATTTCCTTTTTCACCATAGCCCTCAAAAGGACCCAAATATCAGTTTGCAGAACACAATATAACAGAGATAGCAAACTGTCCCAAGAAGGGAAGAGTGGAACTCTGTGTGATGAAGTCATACATCAGAAAGCAATCTCTCAGAAAGCTTCTCTCTAGTTATTATCTGATGATCATCTTTTTTCACCAGAGGCCCCTAAGGGCTCCCAAATTTCACTTTGCAGATTCCACGAAAGGAGTATTAGCAAACTGCTTCCTGAGAACTAAGCTGTAACTTTGTGAGAGGAATTCACAGATCACTAAGAAGTTTCTCAGAAAACTTATTTCACGTTATGAACTGACGATATTTTATTTTTCAGCGTAGGCCTCGATGCGATCAAAAGTATTCCTTCTCAGGTTCCTCTAAAACAGTGATAATGGACTGTTGCAGGAAACATTAGTGTAACCCCGTGAGATGAATTCACACATCTCCAAGGAGTTTCTAAGAAAGCTTCTTTCTAGTTTTCATAGAGGATGTTTCCTTTGCCACAGCAAGCTTCATTGGGTTCAGAAGAATCCCATCGCAGATTTCCAGCAAACTGTGTCAGCTAACTGAACACTGAAGAGAAAGGTGTAACTCTGTGAGTTGCATTCAAACATCGCAAGGCAGTTTCTCAGACGGCTTCTTTCCAGTTTTCATCTGAGGATATTTCCTTTTTCACCATAGCCCTCATTGATCTCCCAAATATCACTATGCAGAACACAAGATAACAGAGTTAGCAACCTGTTTCAAGAATGGAAGGGTGGAACTCTGTGTGTTGAAGTCACACATCAGAAAGCAATCTCTCAGTAAACTTCTCTCTAGTTATTATCTGAGGATATTTCCTTTTCACCATGGGCCTCTATGGGCTCCCAAATCTCACTTTGTAGATTCCACGAAAAGAGTGTTATTAAACTGCTTCCTGAGAACTGAGCTGTAACTCGGTGAGATGAATTCATAGATCACAAAGAAGTTTCTCAGAAAGCTTCTTTCTAGTTTTCATCTAAGGTTATTTCCTTTGTCACTGTAAGCTTCATTGCGTTCAGAAGTATCCCATTGCAGATTTCCAGAAAACTATGTTGGCAAACTGAACACTGGAGAGAAACGTGTAACTCTGTGAATTGCATTCACACATCGCAATGCAGTTTCTCAGAAGACTTCCTTCCAGTTTGCATCTGAGGATAATTGTTTTTTCACCATAGCCCTCAATGAGCTCCCAAATATCACTTTGCAGAACACAAGATAACAGAGATAGCAAACTGTTCCAAGAAGGGAAGGGAGGAACTCTGTGTGTTGAAGTCACACGTCAGAAAGCAATCTCTCAGAAAGGTTCTCTGTAGTTATTAACTGAGGATATTTCCTTGTCACCATGTGCCGCTTTGGGCTCCCAAATCTCACGTTGCAGATTCCACGAAAAGAGGGTTAGCAAACTGCTTCCTGAGAACAAAGGTGTAACTTTGTGAGAGGAATTCACAGATCACAAAGAAGTTTCTCAGAACGCTTCTTTCACGTTTTGAACTGATGATATTTCGTTTATCAGTGTAGGCCTCTATGCGATCCAAAAAAGTCCTTCTCAGGTTTCTAAATAACAGAGATAATGGACTGTTGCATGAAACAAAAGCGTAATTCTGTGAGATGAATTCACACATCACCAAGAAGTTTCTAAGAAAACTTCTTTCTAGTTTTCATCTGAGGATATTTCCTTTGTCAAAATAAGCTTCATTGCGTTCAGAAATATCCCATTGCAAATTTCCAGAAAACTGTGTCAGCAAACTGAACACTGAAGAGAAACGTGTAACTCTGTGAGTTGCATTCACACATCGCAATGCAGTTTCTCAGTAGGCTTCTTTCCAGTTTTGATCTGAGTATATTTCCTTTATCAAAATACCCCTCAATGAGCTCCCAAATATCACTTTGCAGAACCCAACGCAACAGAGATAGGAAACTGTTCCAAGAAGGGAAGGGTGGAAATCGGTGTGATGAAGTCACACATCACAAAGCAATCTCTCAGTAAACTTCTCTGTAGTTATTATCTTAGGATACATTCTTTTTCTCCACGGGACCCAATGGACTCCCAATCTCAATTTGCAGATTCCCCGAAAAGAGTGTGAGCAAACTGCTTCCTGAAGTCTAACTTATAAGTCTGTGAGATGAACTCACAGATCAGAAAGAACTTTCTCAGAAAGCTTCTTTCACGTTTTGAACGGAGGAAATTTCCTTTATCAGCGTAGGCCTCAATGCGATCCAAAGAAGCCGTTCTCTGATTCCTCAAAGACAGTGTTAATGGACTGCTCCACGACACATAAGTGTAACTCTGAGAGATGAATTCACACATCACCAAGAAGTTTCAAAGAGAGCTTCTTTCCAGCTTTCATCTGTGGATATTTCCTTTGTCACAGTAAGGTTCATTGCGCTATGAGGTATCTAATTGCAGATTTCCGGAAAACTGTGTTAAAAAACTGATCACTGAAGAGAAACGTGTAACTCTGTGAGTTGCATTCACACATGGCAATGCAGTTTCTCAGAGAGCTTCTCTTTAGTTATTATGTGAGGATATTTCCTTTTTCACCATAGCCCGGAAGGAGCTCCCAAATATACCTCTGCAGCATCCACGACAACAGTGTTAGCAAACTGTTCCAAGAAGGGAAGGGTGGAACTCTGTGTGATGAAGTCACACATCAGAAAGCAATCTCTCAGAAAGCTTCTCTCTAGTTATTATGTGAGGATATTTCCTTTTTCACCATGGGCCCCTATGTGCTCCCAAATATCACTTTCAAGATTCCACGAAAAGAGTGTTAGCAAACTGCTTCCTGAAGTCTAAGTTATAGGTCTGTGAGATGAACTCACAGATCAGAAAGAAGTTCCTCAGAAAGCTTCTTTCACGTTTTGAACGGATGAAATTTCCTTTATCAGCGTATGCTTCAATGCGATCCAAAGAAGCCGTTCTCAGAATCCTCAAAGACACTGTTAATGGACTGCTCCACGAAACATAAGTGTAACTCTGTGAGATGAATTCACACATCACCAAGAAGTTTCTAAGAAATCTTCTTTCTAGTTTTCATCTGTGGATATTTCCTTTGTCACCGTAAGGTTCATTGCGCTTGAAGTATCTAATTGCAGATTTCCAGAACACTGTGTTAACAAACTGATCACTGAGGAGAAACGTGTAACTCTGTGAGTTGCATTCACACATGGCAATGCAGTTTTTCAGAAAGCTTCTCTTTAGTTATTATGTGAGGATATTTCCTTTTTCACCATAGCCCTCAATGAGCTCCCAAATATACATTTGCAGAATCCACGACAACAGTGTTAGGAAACTGTTCCAAGAAGGGAAGTGTGGAACCCTGTATGATGAAGCCACACATCAGAAAGGAATCTCTCAGAAAGCTTCTCTCTAGTTATTATATGAGGATATTTCCTTTTTCACCATGGGCCCCAATGGGGACCGAATTATCACTTTACAGATGCCACGAAAAGAGTGTTAGCAAACTGCTTCCTGAAGTCTAAGTTATAAGTTTGTGAGATGAACTCACAGATCAGAAAGACGTTTCTCAGAAAGCTTCTTTCACGTTTTGAACGGATGAAATTTCCTTTATCGGCGTAGGCCTCAATGCTATCCAAGGAAGACATTCTCAGAGACCTCAAAGACAGTGTTAATGGACTGCTCCACGAAACATAAGTGTAACTCTGTGAGATGAATTCACACATCACCAAGAAGTTTCTAAGAAAGCTTCTTTCTAGTTTTCATCTGTGCATATTTCCTTTGTCACCGCAAGGTTCATTGTGCTATGAAGTATCTAATTGCAGATTTCCAGAAAACTGTGTTAACAAACTGATCACTGAGGAGAGACGTGTAACTCTGTGAGTTGCATTCACACATGGCAGTGCAGTTTCTCAGAAAGCTTCTCTTTAGTTATTATGTGAGGATATGTCCTTTTTCACCATAGCCCTCAATGAGCTCCCAAATATACCTTTGCAGAATCCACGACAACAGTGTTAGCAAACTGTTCCAAGAAGGGAAGGGTGGAACTCTGTGTGATGAAGCCACAGATCAGAAAGGAATCTCCCAGAAAGCTTCTCTCTACTTATTAGTTGAGGATATTTCCTTTTTCACCATGGGCCCCTATGGGCTCCCAAATATCACTTTACAGATTCCACGAAAAGAGTGTTAGCAAACTGCTTCCTGAAGTCTAAGTTATAAGTATGTGAGATGAACTCACAGATCAGAAAGACGTTTCTCAGAAAGCTTCTTTCACATTTTGAACGAATGAAATTTCCTTTATCAGCGTAGGCCTCAATGTGATCCAAAGAAGCCATTCTCAGAGTCCTCAAAGACAGTGTTAATTGTCTGCTCCACGAAACATAAGTGTAATTTTGTGAGATGAATTCACACATCACCAAGAAGTTTCTACGAAAGCTTCTTCTAGTTTTCATGTGTGGATATTTCCTTTGTCACCGTAAGGTTCATTGCGCTATGAAATATCTAACTGCAGATTTCCAGAAAACTGTGTTAACAAACTGATCACTGAGGAGAGACGTGTAACTCTGTGAGGTTGCATTCACACATGGCAATGCACTTTCTCAGAAAGCTTCTCTTTAGTTATTATATGAGGATATTTCCTTTTTCACCATAGCCCTCAATGAGCTCCCAAATATACCTTTGCAGAATCCACGACAACAGTGTTAGCAAACAGTTCCAAGAATTGAAGGGTGGAACTCTGTGTGATTAAGGCACACATCTGTAAGGAATCAATCAGAAAGCTTCTCTCTAGTTATTATGTGAGGATATTTCCTTTTTCACCATGGGCGCCTATGGGCTCCCAAATATCACTTTACAAATTCCACGAAAAGAGTGTTAGCAAACTGCTTCCTGAAGTCTAAGTTATAAGTTTGTGAGATGAACTCACAGATGTGAAAGACGTTTCTCAGAAAGCTTCTTTCACGTTTTGAACGGATGAAATTTCCTTTATCCGCGTAGGCCTCAATGCGATCCAAAGAAGCCATTCTCAGAGACCTCAAGGACAGTGTTAATAGACTGCTCACGAAACATAAGTGTAACTCTGTGAGATGAATTCGCACATCACCAAGAAGTTTCTAAGAAAGCTTCTTTCTAGTTTTCATCTGTGGATATTTCCTTTGTCACCGCAAGGTTCATTACGCTATGAAGTATCTAATTGCAGATTTCCAGAAAACTGTGTTAACAAACTGATCACTGAGGAGAGACGTGTAACACTGTGAGTTGCATTCACACATGGCAATGCAGTTTCTCAGAAAGCTTCTCTTTAGTTATTATGTGAGGATATGTCCTTTTACACCATAGCCCTCAAAGAGCTCCCAAATATACCTTTGCAGAATCCATGACAACAGTGTTAGCAAACTGTTCCAAGAAGGGAAGGGTGGAACTCTGTGTGATTAAGCCACACATCAGAAAGGAATCTCTCAGAAAGCTTCTCTCTAGTTATTAGGTGAGGATATTTCCTTTTCACCATGGGCGCCTATGGGCTCCCAAATATCACTTTACAAATTCCACGAAAAGAGTGTTAGCAAACTGCTTCCTGAAGTCTAAGTTATAAGTTTGTGAGATGAACTCACAGATCAGAAAGACGTTTCTCAGAAAGCTTCTTTCACGTTTTGAACGGATGAAATTTCCTTTATCTGCCTAGGCCTCAATGTGATCCAAAGAAGCCATTCTCAGAGACCTCAAAGACAGTGTTAATGGACTGCTCCATGAAACATAAGTGTAACTCTGTGAGATGAATTCACACATCACCAAGAAGTTTCTAAGAAAGCTTCTTTCTAGTTTTCATCTGTGGATATTTCCTTTGTCACCGCAAGGTTCATTACGCTATGAAGTATCTAATTGCAGATTTCCAGAAAACTGTGTTAACAAACTGATCACTGAGGAGGGACGTGTAACACTGTGAGTTGCATTCACACATGGCAATGCAGTTTCTCAGAAAGCTTCTCTTTAGTTATTATGTGAGGATATGTCCTTTTTCACCTTAGCCCTCAATGAGCTCCCATATATACCTTTGCAGAATCCACGACAACAGTGTTAGCATAGTGTTCCGAGAAGGGAAGGGTGGAACTCTGTGTGATGAAGCCACGCATCAGAAAGGAATCTCCCAGAAAGCTTCTCTCTACTTATTATTTGAGGATATTTCCTTTTTCACCATGGGCCCCTATGGGCTCCCAAATATCACTTTACAGATTCCACGAAAAGACTGTTAGCAAACTGCTTCCTGAAGTCTAAGTTATAAGTCTGTGAGATGAACTCACAGATCAGAAAGACGTTTCTCAGAAAGCTTCTCTCACGTTTTG
This sequence comes from Rhinopithecus roxellana, assembly GCF_007565055.1. Taxonomy (NCBI): domain Eukaryota; kingdom Metazoa; phylum Chordata; class Mammalia; order Primates; family Cercopithecidae; genus Rhinopithecus; species Rhinopithecus roxellana. The sequence goes on along the minus strand of NC_044559.1, from coordinate 55,439,565 downwards.
AACGGAAGAAATTTCCATTATCAGCGAAGGTCTCAATGTGATCCAAAGAAGTCGTTCTGAGATTCCTCAAAGACAGTGTTAATGGACTGCTCCACGAAACATCAGTGTAACTCTGTGAGATGAATTCACACATCACCAAGAAGTTTCTAGGAAAGCTTCTTTCTAGTTTTCATCTGTGGATATTTCCTTTGTCACCGTAAGTTTCATTGCGCTATGAAGTATCTAATTGCAGATTTCCAGAAAACTGTGTTAACAAACTGATCACTGAGGAGAAACGTGAAACTCTTGAGTTGCATTCAAACATGGCAATGCAGTTTCTCAGAAAGCTTCTCTTTAGTTATTATGTGAGGATATTTCCTTTTTCACCATAGTCCTCAATGAGCTAACAAATATACCTTTGCAGAATCCACGACAGCAGTGTTAGCAAACTGTTCCAAGAAGGGAAGGGTCTATCTCTGTGTGATGAAGCCACACATCAGAAAGGAATCTCTCAGAAAGCTTCTCTCTAGTTATTAGGTGAGGATATTTCCTTTTTCACCATGGGCCCCTATGGGCTCCCAAATATCACTTTACAGATTCCATCGAAAAGAGTGTTTGCAAACTGCTTCCTGAAGTCTAAATTATAAGTCTGTGAGATGAACTCACAGATCAGAAAGAAGTTTATCACAAAGCTTCCTTCATGTTTTGAACGGATGAAATTTCCTTTATCAGCATAGGCCTCAATGCGATCCAAAGTAGCCGTTCTCAGATTCCTCAAAGACAGTGTTAATGGACTGCTCCACGAAACATAAGTGTAACTCTGTGAGATGAATTCACACATCACCAAGAAGTTTCTAAGAAAGCTTCTTTCTAGTATTCATCTGAGGATATTTCCTTTGTCACTGTAAGGTTCATTGCGCTATGAAGTATCCGATTGCAGATTTCCAGAAAACTGTGTTAACAGACTGATCACTGAGGAGAAACGTGTAATTCTGTGAGTTGCATTCACACATGGCAATGCACTTTCTCAGATAGCTTCTCTTTAATTATTATGTGAGTATATTTCCTTTTTACCGTAGCCCTCAATGAGCTCCCAAGTATACCTTTGCAGAATCCACGACAACAGTGTTAGCAAACTGTTCCAAGAAGGGAAGGGTGGAACTCTGTATGATGAAGCCACTCATCAGTAAGGAATCTCTCAGAAAGCTTCTCTCTAGTTATTAGTTGAGGATATTTCCTTTTACACCATGGGCCCCAATGGGGTCCGAATTATCACTTTACAGATTCCACGAAAAGAGTGTTAGCAAACTGCTTCCTGAAGTCTAAATTATAAGTCTGTGAGATGAACTCACAGATCAGAAAGAAGTTTATCACAAAGCTTCCTTCACGTTTTGAACGAATGAAATTTCCTTTATCAGCATAGGCCTCAATGCGATCCAAAGTAGCCGTTCTCAGATTCCTCAAAGACAGTGTTAATGGACTGCTCCACGAAACGTAAGTGTAACTCTGTGAGATGAATTCACACATCACCAAGAAGTTTCTAGGACAGCTTCTTTCTAGTTTCATCTGTGGATATTACCTTTGTCACCGTAAAGTTCATTGCGCTATGAAGTATCTAATTGCAGATTTCCAGAAAACTGTGTTAACAAAATGATCACTGAGGAGAAACGTGTAACTCTGTGATTTGCATTCACACATGACAATGCAGTTTCCCAGAAAGCTTCTCTTTAATTATTATGTGAGGATATTTCCTTTTTCACCATAGCCCTCAATGAGCTCCCAAATATAAATTTGCAGAATCCATGACAACAGTGATAGCAAACTCTTCCAAGAAGGGAAGGGTGGAACTCTGTGTGATGAAGCCATACATCAGAAAGGAATCTCTCAGAAAGCTTCTCTCTAGTTATTATGTGAGGATATTTCCTTTTTCACCATGGGCCCCTATGGGCTCCCAAATATCACTTTACAGATTCCACGAAAAGAGTGTTAGCAAACTGCTTCCTGAAGTCTAAGTTATTAGTCTGTGAGATGAACTCACGGATCAGAAAGAAGTTTCTCAGAAAGCTTCTTTCACGTTTTGAACGGATGATATTTCCCTTATCAGCGAAGGCCTCAATGCGATCCAAAGAAGCCGTTCTCAGATTCCTCAAAGACAGTGTTAATGGACTGCTCCACGAAACATAAGTGTAACTCTGTGAGATGATTTCACAGATTACCAAGAAGTTTCTAAGAAAGCTTCTTTCTAGTTTTCATCTGTCGATATTTCCTCTGTCACCCTAAGGTTCATTACGCTATGAAGTATCTAATTGCAGATTTCCAGAAAACTGTGTTAACAAACTGATCACTGAGGAGATACGTGTAACTCTGTGAGTTGCATTCACACATGGCAATGCAGTTTCTCGGAAAGCTTCTCTTATTCATTATGTGAGGATATTTCCTTTTTCACCATAGCCCTCAATGAGCTCCCAAATATACCTTTGCAGAATCCACGACAGCAGTGTTAGCAAACTGTTCCAAGAAGGGAAGGGTGGAACTCTGTGTGATGAAGCCACACATCAGAAAGGAATCTCTCAGAAAGCTTCTCTCTAGTTATTAGGTGAGGATATTTCCTGTTTGACCATGGGCCCCTATGGGCTCCCAAATATCAATTACAGATTCCACGAAAAGAGTGTTAGCAAACTGCTTCCTGAAGTCTAAGTTTTAAGTCTGTGAGATGAACTCACAGAAGAGAAAGACGTTTCTCAGAAAGCTTCTTTCACGTTTTGAACGGATGAAATTTCCTTTATCAGCCTAGGCCTCAATGCGATCCATAGAAGCCGTTCTCAGATTCCTCAAAGACAGTGTTAATGGACTGCTCCAGGAAACAAAAGTGTAACTCTGTGAGATGAATTCACACATCACCAAGAATTTTCTACGATAGCTTCTTTCTGGTTTTCATCTGTGGATATTTCCTCTGTCATCGTAAGGTTCATTGCACTATGAAGTATCTAATTGCAGATTTCCAGAAAACTGTGTTAACAAACTGATCACTGAAGAGAAATGTGCAACTCTGTGAGTTGCATTCACACATGGCAATGCAGTTTCTCAGAAAGCTTCTCTTTAGTTATTATGTGAGGATATTTCCTTTTTCACCATGGGCCCCTAAGGGCTCCCAAATATCACTTTACAGATTCCACGAAAAGAGTGTTAGCAAATTGCTTCCTGAAGTCTACGTTATAGGTCTGTGAGAAGAACTCACAGATCAGAAAGAAGTTTCTCAGAAAGCTTCCTTCACGTTTTGAACGGATGAAATTTCCTTTATCAGCGTAGGCCTCAATGCGATCCAAAGAAGCCGTTCTCAGGTTCCTCAAAGACAGTGTTAATGGACTGCTCCACGAAACATAAGTGTAACTCTGTGAGATGAATTCACACATCACCAAGAAGTTTCTACGACAGCTTCTTTCTAGTTTTCATCTGTGGATATTTCCTCTGTCACCGTAAGGTTCATTGCGCTATGAAGTATCTAATTGCAGATTTCCAGAAAACTGTGTTAACAAACTGATCACTGAGGAGATACGTGTAACTCTGTGAGTTGCATTCACACATGGCAATGCAGTTTTTCGGAAAACTTCCCTTTAGTTATTATGTGAGGATATTTCCTTTTTCACCATAGCCCTCAATGAGCTCCCAAATATACCTTTGCAGAATTCACGACAGCAGTGTTGGCAAACTGTTCGAAGAAGGGAAGGGTGGAACTCTGTGTGATGAAGCCACACATCAGAAAGGAATCTCTCAGAAAGCTTCTCTCTAGTAATTATGTGAGGATATTTCCTTTTTCACCATGGGACCCGAAGGGCTCCCAAATATCACTTTACAGATTCCACGAAAAGAGTGTTAGTAAACTGCTTCCTGAAGTCTAAGTTATAAGTCTGTGAGATGAACTCACAGATCAGAAAGACGTTTCTCAGAACGCTTCTTTCACCTTTTGAACGGATGAAATTTCCTTTATCAGCGAAGGCTTCAATGCGATCCAAAGAAGCGGTTCTGAGATTCCTCAAAGACAGTGTTACTGGACTGCTCCACGAAACATAAGTGTAACTCTGTGAGATGATTTCACACATCACCAAGAAGTTTCTACGAAAGCTTCTTTATAGTTTTCATCTGTGGATATTTCCTTTGTCACCGTATGGTTCATTGCGCTATGAAGTATCTAATTGCAGATTTCCAGAAAACTGTGTTAACAAACTGATCACTGAACAGAAACGTGTAACTCTGTGAGTTGCATTCACATGGCAATGCAGTTTCTCAGAAAGCTTCTCTATATTTCTTATGTGAGGATATTTCCTTTTTAACCATAGCCCTCAATGAGCTCCCAAATATACCTTTTCAGAATCCATGACAACAGTGGTAGCAAACGGTTCTAAGAAGGGAAGGGTGGAACTCTGTGTGATGAAGCCACAGATCAGAAAGGAATCTCTCAGAAATCTTCTCTCTAGTTATTATGTGAGGATATTTCCTTTTTCACCATGGACCCCTATGGGCTCCCAAATATCACTTTACAGATTCCACGAAAAGAGTGTTAGCAAACTGCTTCCTGAAGTCTAAGTTTTAAGTCTGTGAGATGAACTCACAGATCAGAAAGACGTTTCTCAAAAAGCTTTTTTCACGTTTTGAACGGATGAATTTTCCGTTATCAGCGAAGGCCTCAATGCGATCCAAAGAAGCCCTTCTCAGTTTCCTCAAAGACAGTGTTAATGGACTGCTCCACGAAACATAAGTGTAACTCTGTGAGATGAATTCACACATCACCAGGAAGTTTCTAAGAAAGCTTCTTTGTGGTTTTCATCTGTGGATATTTCCTCTGTCATCGTAAGGTTCATTGCGCTATGAAGTATCTAATTGCAGATTTCCAGAAAACTGTGTTAACAAACTGATCACAGAGGAGAAACGTGTAACTCTGTGAGTTGCATTCCCACATGGCAATGCAGTCTCTCGGAAAGCTTCTCTTTAGTTATTATATGAGGATATTTCCTTTTTAACCATAGCCCTCAATGAGCTCCTAAATATACCTTTGCAGAAACCACGACAGCAGTGTTAGCAAACTGTTCCAAGAAGGGAAGGGGGGAACTCTGTGTGATGAAGCCACACATCAGAAAGGAATCTCTCAGAAAGCTTCTCTCTAGTTATTAGGTGAGGTTACTTGCTTTTTCACCTTGGGCCCCTATGGGCTCCCAAATATCACTTTACAGATTCCACGAAAAGAGTGTTAGCAAACTGCTTCCTGACGTCTAAGTTATAAGTCTGTGAGATGAACTCACAGATCATAAAGACGTTTCTCAGAACGCTTCTTTCCCGTTTTGAACGGATGAAATTTCCTTTATCAACGTTGGGCTCAATGCGATCCAAAGAAGCCGTTCTCAGCTTCCTCAAAGACAATGTTAATGGACTGCTCCAGGAAACATAAGTGTAACTCGGTGAGATGAATTCACACATCAACAAGAAGTTTCTAAGAAAACTTCTTTCTATTTTTCATCTGCGGATATTTCCTTTGTCACCCTAAGGTTCATTGCGCTATGAAGTATCTAATTGCAGATTTCCAGAAAACTGTGTTAACAAACTGATCACTGAGGAGAAACGTGTAACTCTGTGAGTTGCATTCACACATGGCAATGCAGTTTCTAGGAAAGCGTCTCTTTAGTTATTATGTGAGGATATTTGCTTTTTCACCATAGCCCTCAATGAGCTCCCAAATATACCTTTGCAGAATCCCCGTCAGCGGTGTTACCAAACTGTTCCAAGAAGGGAAGGGTGGAACTCTGTGTGATGAAGCCACACATCAGAAAGGCATCTCTCAGAAAGCTTCTCTCTAGTTATTAGGTGACGATATTTCCCTTTTCACCATGGGCCCCTATAGGCACCAATTATCACTTTACAGATTCCACGAAAAGAGTGTTAGCAAACTGCTTCCTGAAGTCTAAGTTGTAAGTCTGTGAGATGAACTCACAGATCAGAAAGACGTTTCTCAGAACGCTTCTTTTACGTTTTGAACGGATGAAATTTCCTTTACCAGCGTAGGCCTCAATGGGATACAAAGAAGCCGTTCTCAGATTCCTCAAAGACAGTGTTAATGGACTGCTCCACGAAACATAAGTGTAGCTCTGTGAGATGAATTCACACATTACTAAGAAGTTTCTAAAAAAGCTTCTTTCTAGTTTTCATTTGTGGATATTTCCTTTGTCACCGTAAGGTTCATTGCGCTATGAAGTATCTAATTGCAGATTTCCAGAAAACTGTGTTAACAAACTGATCACTGAGGAGAAACGTGTAACTCTGTGAGTTGCATTCACACATGGCAATGCAGTTTCTCAGAAAGCTTCTCTTTAGTTATTATGTGAGGATATTTCCTTTTTCACCATAGCCATGAAAGAGGTCCCAAATATACTTTTGCAGAATCAACGACAGCAGCGTTAGAAAACTGTTCCAAGAAGGGAAGGGTGGAACTCTGTGTGATGAAGCCACACATCAGAGAGGAATCTCTCAGTAAGCTTCTGTCTAGGTATTAGGTGAGGATATTTCCTTTTTCACCATGGGCCCCTATGGGCTCCCAAATATCACTTTACAGATTCCACGAAAAAGTGTTAGCAAACTGCTTCCTGAAGTCTAAGTTATAAGCCTGTGAGATGAACTAACAGAACATAAAGATGTTTCTCAGAAAGCTTCTTTCACGTTTTGAATGGATGAAATTTCCTTTATCAGCGTAGGCCTCAATGCGATCCAAAGAAGCCGTTCTCAGATTCCTCAAAGACAGTGTTAATGGACTGCTTCACGAAACATAAGTGTAACTCTGTGAGATGATTTCACAGATTACCAAGAAGTTTCTAAGAAAGCTTCTTTCTAGTTTTCATCTGTCGATATTTCCTCTGTCATCGGAAGGTTCAATGCGCTATGAAGTATCTAATTGCAGATTTCCAGAAAACTGTGTTAACAAACTGATCACTGAGGAGATACGTGTAACTCTGTGAGTTGCATTCACACATGGCAATGCAGTTTCTCGGAAAGCTTCTCTTTTTCATTATGTGAGGATATTTCCTTTTTCACCATAGCCCTCAATGAGCTCCCAAATGTACCTTTGCAGAATCCACGACAGCAGTGTTAGCAAACTGTTCCAAGAAGGGAAGGGTGGAACTCTGTGTGATGATGCCACACATCCGAAAGGAATCTCTCAGAAAGCTTCTCTCTAGTTATTAGGTGAGGATATTTCCTTTTTGACCATGGGCCCCTATGGGCTCCTAAATATCACTTTACAGATTCCACGAAAAGAGTGTTAGCAAACTGCTTCCTGAAGTCTAAGTTGTATGTCTGTGAGATGAACTCAAAGAAGAGAAAGACGTTTCTCAGAAAGCTTCTTTCACGTTTTGAACGGATGAAATTTCCTTTATCAGCGTAGGCCTCAGTGCGATCCATAGAAGCCGTTCTCAGATTCCTCAAAGACAGTGTTAATGGACTGCTCCACGAAACATAAGTGTAACTCTGTGAGATGAATTCACACATCACCAAGAATTTTCCACGATAGCTTCTTTCTAGTTTTCATCTGTGGATATTTCCTCTGTCATCGTAAGGATCATTGCGCTATGAAGTATCTAATTGGAGATTTCCAGAAAACTGTGTTAACAAACTGATCACTGAAGAGAAACGTGTAACTCTGTGAGTTGCATTCACACATGGCAATGCAGTTTCTCAGAAACCTTCTCTTTAGTTATTATGTGAGCATATTTCCTTTTTCACCATGGGCCCCTATGGGCTCCCAAATATCACTTCACAGATTCCACGAAAAGAGTGTTAGCAAACTGCTTCCTGAAGTCTAAGTTATAAGGCTGTGAGATGAACTCACAGATCAGAAAGAAGTTTCTGAGAAAGCTTCTTTCACATGTTGAACGGATGAAATTTCCATTATCAGCGAAGGAATCAATGCGATCCAAAGAAGCCGTTCTCAGATTCCTCAAAGACAGTGTTAATGGACTGCTCCACGAAACGTAAGTGTAACTCCGTGAGATGAATTCACATATTACCAAGGAGTTTCTAAGAAAGCTTCTTTCTAGTTTTCATCTGTGGATATTTCCTTTGTCAACGTAAGGTTCATTGCGCCATGAAGTATCTAATTGCAGATTTCCAGAAAACTGTGTTATCAAACTGATCACTGAAGAGAAACGTGTAACTCTGTGAGTTGCATTCACACATGGCAATGCAGTTTCTCAGAAAGTTGCTCTTTAGTTATTATGTGAGGATATTTCCTTTTTCACCATGGGCCCCTAAGGGCTCCCAAATATCACTTTACAGATTCCACGAAAAGAGTGTTAGCAAACTGCTTCCTGAAGTCTAAGTTATTAGTCTGTGAGATGAACTCACGGATCAGAAAGAAGTTTCTCAGAAAGCTTCTTTCACGTTTTGAACGGATGATATTTCCCTTATCAGCGAAGGCCTCAATGCGATCCAAAGAAGCCGTTCTCAGATTCCTCAAAGACAGTGTTAATGGACTGCTCCACGAAACATAAGTGTAACTCTGTGAGATGATTTCACAGATTACCAAGAAGTTTCTAAGAAAGCTTCTTTCTAGTTTTCATCTGTCGATATTTCCTCTGTCACCCTAAGGTTCATTACGCTATGAAGTATCTAATTGCAGATTTCCAGAAAACTGTGTTAACAAACTGATCACTGAGGAGATACGTGTAACTCTGTGAGTTGCATTCACACATGGCAATGCAGTTTCTCGGAAAGCTTCTCTTATTCATTATGTGAGGATATTTCCTTTTTCACCATAGCCCTCAATGAGCTCCCAAATATAACTTTGCAGAATCCACGACAGCAGTGTTAGCAAACTGTTCCAAGAAGGGAAGGGTGGAACTCTGTGTGATGAAGCCACACATCAGAAAGGAATCTCTCAGAAAGCTTCTCTCTAGTTATTAGGTGAGGATATTTCCTGTTTGACCATGGGCCCCTATGGGCTCCCAAATATCACTTTACAGATTCCACGAAAAGAGTGTTAGCAAACTGCTTCCTGAAGTCTAAGTTTTAAGTCTGTGAGATGAACTCACAGAAGAGAAAGACGTTTCTCAGAAAGCTTCTTTCACGTTTTGAACGGATGAAATTTCCTTTATCAGCGTAGGCCTCAATGCGATCCATAGAAGCCGTTCTCAGATTCCTCAAAGACAGTGTTAATGGACTGCTCCACGAAACATAAGTGTAACTCTGTGAGATGAATTCACACATCACCAAGAATTTTCCACGATAGCTTCTTTCTAGTTTTCATCTGTGGATATTTCCTCTGTCATCGTAAGGATCATTGCGCTATGAAGTATCTAATTGGAGATTTCCAGAAAACTGTGTTAACAAACTGATCACTGAAGAGAAACGTGTAACTCTGTGAGTTGCATTCACACATGGCAATGCAGTTTCTCAGAAACCTTCTCTTTAGTTATTATGTGAGCATATTTCCTTTTTCACCATGGGCCCCTATGGGCTCCCAAATATCACTTCACAGATTCCACGAAAAGAGTGTTAGCAAACTGCTTCCTGAAGTCTAAGTTATAAGGCTGTGAGATGAACTCACAGATCAGAAAGAAGTTTCTGAGAAAGCTTCTTTCACATGTTGAACGGATGAAATTTCCATTATCAGCGAAGGAATCAATGCGATCCAAAGAAGCCGTTCTCAGATTCCTCAAAGACAGTGTTAATGGACTGCTCCACGAAACGTAAGTGTAAGTCCGTGAGATGAATTCACATATTACCAAGGAGTTTCTAAGAAAGCTTCTTTCTAGTTTTCATCTGTGGATATTTCCTTTGTCAACGTAAGGTTCATTGCGCCATGAAGTATCTAATTGCAGATTTCCAGAAAACTGTGTTATCAAACTGATCACTGAAGAGAAACGTGTAACTCTGTGAGTTGCATTCACACATGGCAATGCAGTTTCTCAGAAAGTTTCTCTTTAGTTATTATGTGAGGATATTTCCTTTTTCACCATGGGCCCCTAAGGGCTCCCAAATATCACTTTACAAATTCCACGAAAAGAGTGTTAGCAAACTGCTTCCTGAAGTCTAAGTTATTAGTCTGTGAGATGAACTCACGGATCAGAAAGAAGTTTCTCAGAAAGCTTCTTTCACGTTTTGAACGGATGATATTTCCCTTATCAGCGAAGGCCTCAATGCGATCCAAAGAAGCCGTTCTCAGATTCCTCAAAGACAGTGTTAATGGACTGCTCCACGAAACATAAGTGTAACTCTGTGAGATGATTTCACAGATTACCAAGAAGTTTCTAAGAAAGCTTCTTTCTAGTTTTCATCTGTCGATATTTCCTCTGTCACCCTAAGGTTCATTACGCTATGAAGTATCTAATTACAGATTTCCAGAAAACTGTGTTAACAAACTGATCACTGAGGAGATACGTGTAACTCTGTGAGTTGCATTCACACATGGCAATGCAGTTTCTCGGAAAGCTTCTCTTATTCATTATGTGAGGATATTTCCTTTTTCACCATAGCCCTCAATGAGCTCCCAAATATACCTTTGCAGAATCCACGACAGCAGTGTTAGCAAACTGTTCCAAGAAGGGAAGGGTGGAACTCTGTGTGATGAAGCCACACATCAGAAAGGAATCTCTCAGAAAGCTTCTCTCTAGTTATTAGGTGAGGATATTTCCTGTTTGACCATGGGCCCCTATGGGCTCCCAAATATCACTTTACAGATTCCACGAAAAGAGTGTTAGCAAACTGCTTCCTGAAGTCTAAGTTTTAAGTCTGTGAGATGAACTCACAGAAGAGAAAGACGTTTCTCAGAAAGCTTCTTTCACGTTTTGAACGGATGAAATTTCCTTTATCAGCCTAGGCCTCAATGCGATCCATAGAAGCCGTTCTCAGATTCCTCAAAGACAGTGTTAATGGACTGCTCCAGGAAACAAAAGTGTAACTCTGTGAGATGAATTCACACATCACCAAGAATTTTCTACGATAGCTTCTTTCTGGTTTTCATCTGTGGATATTTCCTCTGTCATCGTAAGGTTCATTGCACTATGAAGTATCTAATTGCAGATTTCCAGAAAACTGTGTTAACAAACTGATCACTGAAGAGAAATGTGCAACTCTGTGAGTTGCATTCACACATGGCAATGCAGTTTCTCAGAAAGCTTCTCTTTAGTTATTATGTGAGGATATTTCCTTTTTCACCATGGGCCCCTAAGGGCTCCCAAATATCACTTTACAGATTCCACGAAAAGAGTGTTAGCAAATTGCTTCCTGAAGTCTACGTTATAGGTCTGTGAGAAGAACTCACAGATCAGAAAGAAGTTTCTCAGAAAGCTTCCTTCACGTTTTGAAGGGATGAAATTTCCTTTATCAGCGTAGGCCTCAATGCGATCCAAAGAAGCCGTTCTCAGGTTCCTCAAAGACAGTGTTAATGGACTGCTCCACGAAACATAAGTGTAACTCTGTGAGATGAATTCACACATCACCAAGAAGTTTCTACGACAGCTTCTTTCTAGTTTTCATCTGTGGATATTTCCTCTGTCACCGTAAGGTTCATTGCGCTATGAAGTATCTAATTGCAGATTTCCAGAAAACTGTGTTAACAAACTGATCACTGAGGAGATACGTGTAACTCTGTGAGTTGCATTCACACATGGCAATGCAGTTTTTCGGAAAACTTCCCTTTAGTTATTATGTGAGGATATTTCCTTTTTCACCATAGCCCTCAATGAGCTCCCAAATATACCTTTGCAGAATTCACGACAGCAGTGTTGGCAAACTGTTCGAAGAAGGGAAGGGTGGAACTCTGTGTGATGAAGCCACACATCAGAAAGGAATCTCTCAGAAAGCTTCTCTCTAGTAATTATGTGAGGATATTTCCTTTTTCACCATGGGACCCGAAGGGCTCCCAAATATCACTTTACAGATTCCACGAAAAGAGTGTTAGTAAACTGCTTCCTGAAGTCTAAGTTATAAGTCTGTGAGATGAACTCACAGATCAGAAAGACGTTTCTCAGAACGCTTCTTTCACCTTTTGAACGGATGAAATTTCCTTTATCAGCGAAGGCTTCAATGCGATCCAAAGAAGCGGTTCTCAGATTCCTCAAAGACAGTGTTACTGGACTGCTCCACGAAACATAAGTGTAACTCTGTGAGATGATTTCACACATCACCAAGAAGTTTCTACGAAAGCTTCTTTCTAGTTTTCATCTGTGGATATTTCCTTTGTCACCGTATGGTTCATTGCGCTATGAAGTATCTAATTGCAGATTTCCAGAAAACTGTGTTAACAAACTGATCACTGAACAGAAATGTGTAACTCTGTGAGTTGCATTCACATGGCAATGCAGTTTCTCAGAAAGCTTCTCTATATTTCTTATGTGAGGATATTTCCTTTTTAACCATAGCCCTCAATGAGCTCCCAAATATACCTTTTCAGAAACCATGACAACAGTGGTAGCAAACGGTTCTAAGAAGGGAAGGGTGGAACTCTGTGTGATGAAGCCACAGATCAGAAAGGAATCTCTCAGAAATCTTCTCTCTAGTTATTATGTGAGGATATTTCCTTTTTCACCATGGACCCCTATGGGCTCCCAAATATCACTTTACAGATTCCACGAAAAGAGTGTTAGCAAACTGCTTCCTGAAGTCTAAGTTTTAAGTCTGTGAGATGAACTCACAGATCAGAAAGACGTTTCTCAAAAAGATTTTTTCACGTTTTGAACGGATGAATTTTCCGTTATCAGCGAAGGCCTCAATGCGATCCAAAGAAGCCCTTCTCAGTTTCCTCAAAGACAGTGTTAATGGACTGCTCCACGAAACATAAGTGTAACTCTGTGAGATGAATTCACACATCACCAAGAAGTTTCTAAGAAAGCTTCTTTGTGGTTTTCATCTGTGGATATTTCCTCTGTCATCGTAAGGTTCATTGCGCTATGAAGTATCTAATTGCAGATTTCCAGAAAACTGTGTTAACAAACTGATCACAGAGGAGAAACGTGTAACTCTGTGAGTTGCATTCCCACATGGCAATGCAGTCTCTCGGAAAGCTTCTCTTTAGTTATTATATGAGGATATTTCCTTTTTAACCATAGCCCTCAATGAGCTCCTAAATATACCTTTGCAGAAACCACGACAGCAGTGTTAGCAAACTGTTCCAAGAAGGGAAGGGGGGAACTCTGTGTGATGAAGCCACACATCAGAAAGGAATCTCTCAGAAAGCTTCTCTCTAGTTATTAGGTGAGGTTACTTGCTTTTTCACCTTGGGCCCCTATGGGCTCCCAAATATCACTTTACAGATTCCACGAAAAGAGTGTTAGCAAACTGCTTCCTGACGTCTAAGTTATAAGTCTGTGAGATGAACTCACAGATCATAAAGACGTTTCTCAGAACGCTTCTTTCCCGTTTTGAAAGGATGAAATTTCCTTTATCAACGTTGGGCTCAATGCGATCCAAAGAAGCCGTTCTCAGCTTCCTCAAAGACAATGTTAATGGACTGCTCCAGGAAACATAAGTGTAACTCGGTGAGATGAATTCACACATCAACAAGAAGTTTCTAAGAAAACTTCTTTCTATTTTTCATCTGTGGATATTTCCTTTGTCACCCTAATGTTCATTGCGCTATGAAGTATCTAATTGCAGATTTCCAGAAAACTGTGTTAACAAACTGATCACTGAGGAGAAACGTGTAACTCTGTGAGTTGCATTCACACATGGCAATGCAGTTTCTAGGAAAGCGTCTCTTTAGTTATTATGTGAGGATATTTGCTTTTTCACCATAGCCCTCAATGAGCTCCCAAATATACCTTTGCAGAATCCCCGTCAGCGGTGTTACCAAACTGTTCCAAGAAGGGAAGGGTGGAACTCTGTGTGATGAAGCCACACATCAGAAAGGCATCTCTCAGAAAGCTTCTCTCTAGTTATTAGGTGACGATATTTCCCTTTTCACCATGGGCCCCTATAGGCACCAATTATCACTTTACAGATTCCACGAAAAGAGTGTTAGCAAACTGCTTCCTGAAGTCTAAGTTGTAAGTCTGTGAGATGAACTCACAGATCAGAAAGACGTTTCTCAGAACGCTTCTTTTACGTTTTGAACGGATGAAATTTCCTTTACCAGCGTAGGCCTCAATGGGATACAAAGAAGCCGTTCTCAGATTCCTCAAAGACAGTATTAATGGACTGCTCCACGAAACATAAGTGTAGCTCTGTGAGATGAATTCCCACATTACTAAGAAGTTTCTAAAAAAGCTTCTTTCTAGTTTTCATTTGTGGATATTTCCTTTGTCACCGTAAGGTTCATTGCGCTATGAAGTATCTAATTGCAGATTTCCAGAAAACTGTGTTAACAAACTGATCACTGAGGAGAAACGTGTAACTCTGTGAGTTGCATTCACACATGGCAATGCAGTTTCTCAGAAAGCTTCTCTTTAGTTATTATGTGAGGATATTTCCTTTTTCACCATAGCCATGAAAGAGGTCCCAAATATACATTTGCAGAATCAACGACAGCAGCGTTAGAAAACTGTTCCAAGAAGGGAAGGGTGGAACTCTGTGTGATGAAGCCACACATCAGAGAAGAATCTCTCAGTAAGCTTCTGTCTAGGTATTAGGTGAGGATATTTCCTTTTTCACCATGGGCCCCTATGGGCTCCCAAATATCACTTTACAGATTCCACGAAAAAGTGTTAGCAAACTGCTTCCTGAAGTCTAAGTTATAAGCCTGTGAGATGAACTAACAGAACATAAAGATGTTTCTCAGAAAGCTTCTTTCACGTTTTGAACGGATGAAATTTCCTTTATCAGCGTAGGCCTCAATGCGATCCAAAGAAGCCGTTCTCAGATTCCTCAAAGACAGTGTTAATGGACTGCTTCACGAAACATAAGTGTAACTCTGTGAGATGATTTCACAGATTACCAAGAAGTTTCTAAGAAAGCTTCTTTCTAGTTTTCATCTGTCGATATTTCCTCTGTCATCGGAAGGTTCAATGCGCTATGAAGTATCTAATTGCAGATTTCCAGAAAACTGTGTTAACAAACTGATCACTGAGGAGATACGTGTAACTCTGTGAGTTGCATTCACACATGGCAATGCAGTTTCTCGGAAAGCTTCTCTTATTCATTATGTGAGGATATTTCCTTTTTCACCATAGCCCTCAATGAGCTCCCAAATGTACCTTTGCAGAATCCACGACAGCAGTGTTAGCAAACTGTTCCAAGAAGGGAAGGGTGGAACTCTGTGTGATGATGCCACACATCCGAAAGGAATCTCTCAGAAAGCTTCTCTCTAGTTATTAGGTGAGGATATTTCCTTTTTGACCATGGGCCCCTATGGGCTCCTAAATATCACTTTACAGATTCCACGAAAAGAGTGTTAGCAAACTGCTTCCTGAAGTCTAAGTTGTATGTCTGTGAGATGAACTCAAAGAAGAGAAAGACGTTTCTCAGAAAGCTTCTTTCACGTTTTGAACGGATGAAATTTCCTTTATCAGCGTAGGCCTCAATGCGATCCATAGAAGCCGTTCTCAGATTCCTCAAAGACAGTGTTAATGGACTGCTCCACGAAACATAAGTGTAACTCTGTGAGATGAATTCACACATCACCAAGAATTTTCCACGATAGCTTCTTTCTAGTTTTCATCTGTGGATATTTCCTCTGTCATCGTAAGGATCATTGCGCTATGAAGTATCTAATTGGAGATTTCCAGAAAACTGTGTTAACAAACTGATCACTGAAGAGAAACGTGTAACTCTGTGAGTTGCATTCACACATGGCAATGCAGTTTCTCAGAAACCTTCTCTTTAGTTATTATGTGAGCATATTTCCTTTTTCACCATGGGCCCCTATGGGCTCCCAAATATCACTTCACAGATTCCACGAAAAGAGTGTTAGCAAACTGCTTCCTGAAGTCTAAGTTATAAGGCTGTGAGATGAACTCACAGATCAGAAAGAAGTTTCTGAGAAAGCTTCTTTCACATGTTGAACGGATGAAATTTCCATTATCAGCGAAGGAATCAATGCGATCCAAAGAAGCCGTTCTCAGATTCCTCAAAGACAGTGTTAATGGACTGCTCCACGAAACGTAAGTGTAACTCCGTGAGATGAATTCACATATTACCAAGGAGTTTCTAAGAAAGCTTCTTTCTAGTTTTCATCTGTGGATATTTCCTTAGTCAACGTAAGGTTCATTGCGCCATGAAGTATCTAATTGCAGATTTCCAGAAAACTGTGTTATCAAACTGATCACTGAAGAGAAACGTGTAACTCTGTGAGTTGCATTCACACATGGCAATGCAGTTTCTCAGAAAGTTTCTCTTTAGTTATTATGTGAGGATATTTCCTTTTTCACCATGGGCCCCTAAGGGCTCCCAAATATCACTTTACAGATTCCACGAAAAGAGTGTTAGCAAACTGCTTCCTGAAGTCTAAGTTATAGGTCTGTGAGATGAACTCACAGATCAGAAAGAAGTTTATCACAAAGCTTCCTTCACGTTTTGAACGGATGAAATATCCTTTATCAGCATAGGCCTCAATGCGATCCAAAGAAGCCGTTCTCAGACTCCTCAAAGACAGTGTTAATGGACTGCTCCACTAAACATAAGTGTAACTCTGTGAGATGAATTCACACATCACCAAGAAGTTTCTAAGAAAGCTTCTTTCTAGTTTTCATCTGTGGATATTTTCTTTGTCACTGTAAGGTTCATTGCGCTATGAAGTATCTAATTGCAGTTTTCCAGAAAACTGTGTTAACAAACTGATCACTGAGGAGAAACGTGTATCTCTGTGAGTTGCATTCCCACATGACAATGCAGTCTCTCGGAACGCTTCTCTTTAGTTATTATATGAGGATATTTCCTTTTTCACCATAGCCCTCAATGAGCTCCTAAATATACCTTTGCAGAAACCACGACAGTAGTGTTGGCAAACTGTTCCAAGAAGGGAAGGGTGGAACTCTGTGTGATGAAGCCACACATCAGAAAGGAATCTCTTAGAAAGCTTCTCTCTAGTTATCAGGTGAGGATATTTCCTTTTTCACCATGGGCCACTAGGGGCTCTGAAATATCACATTACAAATTCCACGAAAAGAGTGTTAGCAAACTGCTTCCTGAAGTCTAAGTTATAAGTCTGTGAGATGAACTCACAGAGCAGAAAGACGTTTCTCAGAAAGCTTCTTTCACGTTTTGAACGGATGAAATTTACTTTATCAGCGAAGGTCTCAATGCGATCCAAGGAAGCCGTTCTTAGATACCTCAAAGACAGTGTTAATGGACTGCTCCACGAAACATCAGTGTAACTCTGTGAGATGAATTCACACATCACCAAGAAGTTTCTAGGACAGCTTCTTTCTAGTTTTCATATGTGGATATTTCCTTTGTCACCGTAAGGTTCTTTGCGCTATGAAGTATCTAATTGCAGATTTCCAGAAAACTGTGTTAACAAACTGAACACTGATGAGAAACGTGAAACTCTTGAGTTGCATTCACACATGGCAATGCAGTTTCTCAGAAAGCTTGTCTTTAGTTATTATGTGAGGATATTTCCTTTTTCACCATAGCCCTCAATGAGCTCCCAAACATACCTTTGCAGAATCCACGACAACAGTGTTAGCAAACTGTTCCAAGAAGGGAAGGGTGGAACTCAGTGTGATGAAGCCACACATCAGAAAGGAATCTCCCAGAAAGCTTCTCTCTACTTATTAGTTGAGGATATTTCCTTTTTCACCTTGGGCCCCTATGGGCTCCCAAATATCACTTTAGAGATTCCACGAAAAGAGTGATAGCAAACTGCTTCCTGAAGTCTAAGTTATAAGTCTGTGAGATGAACTCACAGATCAGAAAGACGTTTCTCAGAAGGCTTCTTTCATATTTTGAACGAATGAAATTTCCTTTATCAGCGTAAGCCTCAATGCGATCCAAAGAAGCCATTCTCAGAGTCCTCAAAGACAGTGTTAATTGTCTGCTCCACGAAACATAAGTGTAATTCTGTGAGATGAATTCACACATCACTAAGAAGTTTCTAAGAAAGCTTCTTCTAGTTTTCATCTGTGGATATTTCCTTTGTCACCGTAAGGTTCATTGCGCTATGAAACATCTAATTGCAGATTTCCAGAAAACTGTGTTAACAAACTGATCACTGAAGAGAAACGTGTAACTCTGTGAGTTGCATTCACACATGGCAATGCAGTTTCTCAGAAAGCTTCTCTTTAGTTATTATGTGAGGATATTTGCTTTTTCACCATAGCCCTCAATGAGCTATCAAATATACCTTTGCAGAATCCACGACAACAGAGTTAGCATACTGTTCCAAGAAGGGAAGGGTGGAACTCTGTGTGATGAAGCCACACATCAGACCTTAATCTCTCAGAAAGCTTCTCTGTAGTTATTAGGTGAGGATATTTCCTTTTTCACCATGGGCCCCTATGCGCTCCCAAATATCACTTTCCAGATTCCACGAAAAGAGTGTTAGCAAAATCCTTCCTGAAGTCTAAGTTATGAGTCTGTGAGATGAACTCACAGACCAGAAAGACGTTTCTCAGAAAGCTTCTTTCACGTTTTGAACGGGTGAAATGTTCTTTTTCAGCGTAGGCCTCAATGTGATCCAAAGAAGCCGTTCTCAGATACCTCAAAGACAGTGTTAATGGACTGCTCCACGAAACATAAGTGTAACTCTGTGAGGTGAATTCACACATCACCAAGAAGTTACTAAGAAAGCTTCTCTCTAGTTTTCATCTGTGGATATTTCCTTTGTCACCGTAAGGTTCATTGCGCTATGAAGTACCTAATTGCAGATTTCCAGAAAACTGTGTTAACAAACTGATCACTGAGGAGAAATGTGTAACTCGTTGAGTTGCATTCACACATGGCAATGCAGTTTCTCAGAAAGCTTCTCTTTAGTTATTATGTGAGGATATTTCCTTTTTCACCATAGCCCTCAATGAGTTCCCACATATACCTTTGCAGAATCCACGACAACAGTGTTAGCAAACTCTTCCAAGAAGGGAAGGGTGGAACTCTGTGTGATGAAGCCACACATCAGAAAGGAATCTCTTAGAAATCTTCTCTCTAGTTATTATGTGAGGATATTTCCTTTTTCACCATGGGCCCCTATGGGCTCCCAAATATCACTTTACAGATTCCACGAAAAGAGTGTTAGCAAACTGCTTCCTGAAGTCTAAGTTATAAGTCTGTGAGATGAACTCACAGATCAGAAAGAAGTTTCACAGAAAGCTTCTTTCACGTTTTGAACGGATGAAATTTCCTTTATCAGCGTAGGCCTCAATGCAATCCAAAGAAACCGTTCTCAGATTTCTCAAAGACAGTGTTAATGGACTGCTCCACGAAACATAAGTGTAACTCTGTGAGATGAATTCACACATCACCAAAAAGTTTCTAAGAAATCTGATGTCTCGTTTTCATCTGTGGATATTTCATTTGTCACCGTAAGGTTCATTACGCTATGAAGTATCTAATTGCAGATATCCAGAAAACTGTGTTAACAAACTGATCACTGAGGAGAAACGTGTATCTCTGTGAGTTGCATTCACACATGACAATGCAGTTTCTCAGAAAGCTTCACCTTAGTTATTATGTGAGGATATTTCCTTTTTCACCATAGCCCTCAATGAGCTCCCAAATATACCTTTGCAGAATCCATCACAAAAGTGTTAGCAAACTGTTCCAAGAAGGGAAGGGTGGAACTCTGTGTGATGAAGCCACACATCAGAAAGGAATCTCTCAGAAATCTTCTCTCTAGTTATTTTGTGAGGATATTTCCTTTTTCACCGTGGGCCCCTATGGGCTCCCAAATATCACTTTACAGATTCCACGAAAAGTGTGTTAGCAAACTGCTTCCTGAAGTCTAAGTTATAAGTCTGTGAGATGAACTCACATATCAGAAAGAAGTTTATCACAAAGCTTCCTTCACGTTTTGAACGGATGAAATTTCCTTTATCAACATAGGCCTCAATGAGATCCAAAGAAGCCGTTCTCAGACTCCTCAAAGATAGTGTTAATGGACTGCTCCACAAAACATAAGTGTGACTCTGTGAGATGAATTCACACATCACCAAGAAGTTTCTAAGAAAGCTTCTTTCTAGTTTTCATCTGTGGATATTTCCTTTGTCACCGTAAGGTTCATTGTACTATGAAGTATCCAATTGCAGATTTCCAGAAAACTGTGTTAACAAACTGATTACTGAAGAGAAACGTGCAACTCTGTGAGTTGCATTCACACATGGCAATTCAGTTTCTCAGAAAGCTTCTCTTTAGTTATTATGTGAGGATATTTCCTTTTTCACCATAGCCCTCAATGAGCTCCCAAATATACCTTTGCAGGATCCACGACTACAGTGTTAGGAAACTGTTCCAAGAAGGGAAGGGTGGAACTCTGTGTGTTGAAGCCACACATCAGAAAGGTATCTCTCAGAAAGCTTCTCTCTACTTATTATGAGGATATTTCCTTTTTCACCATGGACCCCTATGGGCTCCCAAATATCACTTTGCAGATTCCACGAAAAGAGTGATAGCAAACGGCTTCCTGAAGTGTAAGTTATAAGTCAGTGAGATGTACTCACAGATCAGAAAGACGTTTCTCAGAAAGCTTCTTTCACGTTTTGAACGGATGAATTTTCCTTTATCAGCGTAGGCCTCAATGCCATCCATAGAAGCCGTTCTCAGATTCCTCAAAGACAGTGATAATGGACTGCTCCAGGAAACATAAGTGTAACTCTGTGAGATGAATTCACACATCACCAAGAAGTTTTTAAGAAAACTTCTTTCTAGTTTTCATCTCTGGATATTTCCTTTGTCACCGTAAGGTTCATTGCGCTATGAAGTATCTAATTGCAGATTTCCAGAAAACTGTGTTAACAAACTGATCACTGAAAGAAACGTGTAACGCTGTGAGTTGCATTCTCACATGGCAATGCAGTTTCTCAGAAAGCTTCTCTGTAGTTATTATGTGAGGATATTTCCTTTTTCACCATAGCCCTCAATGAGCTCCCAAATATACCTTTGCAGAATCCACGACAACAAAGTTAGCATTCTCTTCCAAGAAGGGAAGAGTGGAACTCTGTGTGATGAAGCCACACATCAGAAAGGAATCTCTCAGAAAGCTTCTCTCTAGTTATTAGGTGAGGATATTTCCTTTTTCACCATGGACCCCTATGGGCTCCCAAATATCACTTTCCAGATTCCACGAAAAGAGTGTTAGGAAAATGCTTCCTGAAGTCTAAGTTATAAGTCTGTGAGGTGAACTCACAGAACACAAAGACGTCTCTCAGAAAGCTTCTTTCACGTTTTGAACGGATGAAATGTCCTTCATCAGCGTAGGCCTCAATGTGATCCAAAGATGCCGTTCTCAGATACCTCAAAGACAGTGTTAATGGCCTGCTCCAAGAAACATAAGTGTAACTCTGTGAGGTGAATTCACGCATCACCAAGAAGTTTCTTAGAAAGTTTCTCTCTAGTTTTCTTCTGAGGATATTTCCTTTGTCACCGTAAGGTTCATTGCGCTATGAAGTACCTAATTGCAGATTTCCAGAAAACTGTGTTAACAAACTGATCACTGAACAGAAACGTGTAACTCTGTGAGGTGCATTCACACATGGCAATGCAGTTTCTCAGAAAGCTTCTCTTTAGTTATTATGTGAGGATATTTCCTTTTTCACCATAGCCCTCAATGAGCTCCCAAAGATACCTTTGCAGAATCCATGACAACAGGGGTAGCAAACGGTTCTATGAAGGGAAAGGTGGAACTCTGTGTGATGAAGCCACACATCAGAAAGGAATCTCTCAGAAATCTTCTCTCTAGTTATTTTGTGAGGATATTTCCTTTTTCACCATGGGCCCCTATGGGCTCCCAATTATCACTTTACAGATTCCACGATAAGAGTGTTAGCAAACTGCTTCCTGAAGTCTAAGTTATAAGCCTGTGAGATGAACTCACAGATCAGAAACAAGGTTATCACAAGGCTTCCTTCACGTTTTGAAAGGATGTAATTTCCTTTATCAGCCTAGGCCTCAATGCGATCCAAAGAAGCCGTTCTCAGGCTCCTCAAATACAGTGTTAATGGACTGCTCCACAAAACATAACTGTAACTCTGTGAGATGAATTCACACATCACCAAGAAGTTTCTAAGAAAGCTTCTTTCTACTTTTCATCTGTGGATATTTCCTTTGTCACCGTAAGGTTCATTGCGCTATGAAGTATCTAATTGCAGATTTCCAGAACACTGTGTTAACAAACTGATCACTGAGGAGAAACGTGTAACTCTGTGAGTTGCATTCACACATGGCAATGCAGTTTCTCAGAAAGCTTCTCTTTAGTTATTATGTGAGGATATTTCCTTTTTCACCATAGCCCTCAATGAGCTGTCAAATATATCTTTGTAGAATCCACGACAACAGAGTTAGCATACTGTTCCAAGAAGGGAAGAGTGGAACTCTGTGTGATGAAGCCACACATCAGAACGGAATCTCTGAGAAAGCTTCTCTCTAGTTATTAGGTGAGGATATTTCCTTTTTCACCTTCGGCCCCTATGGGCTCCCAAATATCACTTTCCAGATTCCACGAAAAGAGTGTTAGCAAATGCTTCCTGAACTCTAAGTTATAAGTCTGTGAGATGAACTCACAGACCAGAAAGACGTTTCTCAGAAAGCTTCTTTCACGTTTTGAACGGGTGAAATGTTCTTTTTCAGCGTAGGCCTCAATGTGATCCAAAGAAGCCGTTCTCAGATACCTCAAAGACAGTGTTAATGGACTGCTCCACGAAACATAAGTGTAACTCTGTGAGATGAATTCACACATCACCAAAAAGTTTCTAAGAAATCTGATGTCTCGTTTTCATCTGTGGATATTTCGTTTGTCACCGTAAGGTTCATTGCGCTATGAAGTATCTAATTGCAGATTTCCAGAAAACTGTGTTAACAAACTGATCACTGAGGAGAAACGTGTATCTCTGTGAGTTGCATTCACACATGACAATGCAGTTTCTCAGAAAGCTTCTCCTTAGTTATTATGTGAGGATATTTCCTTTTTCACCATAGCCCTCAATGAGCTCCCAAATATACCTTTGCAGAATCCATCACAAAAGTGTTAGCAAACTGTTCCAAGAAGGGAAAGGTGGAACTCTGTGTGATGAAGCCACACATCAGAAAGGAATCTCTCAGAAATCTTCTCTCTAGTTATTTTGTGAGGATATTTCCTTTTTCACCGTGGGCCCCTATGAGCTCCCAAATATCACTTTACAGTTTCCACAAAAAGTGTGTTAGCAAACTGCTTCCTGAAGTCTAAGTTATAAGTCTGTGAGATGAACTCACAGATCAGAAACAAGGTTATCACAAGGCTTCCTTCACGTTTTGAAAGGATGTAATTTCCTTTATCAGCCTAGGCCTCAATGCGATCCAAAGAAGCCATTCTCAGAGTCCTCAAAGACAGTGTTAATGGACTGCTCCATGAAACATCAGTGTAACTCTGTGAGATGAATTCACACGTCACCAAGAAGTTTCTAAGAAAGCTTCTTTCTAGTTTTCATCTGTGGATATTTCCTTTGTCACCGTAAGGTTCATTGCGCTATGAAGTATCTAATTGCAGATTTCCAGAAAACTGTGTTAACAAACTGATCACTGAGGAGAAACGTGTAACTCTGTGAGTTGCATTCACACATGGTAATACAGTTTCTCAGAAAGCTTCTCTTTAGTTATTATGTGAGGATATTTCCTTTTCACCATAGCCCTCAATGAGCTCCCAAATATACCTTTGCAGAATCCACGACAACAGTGTTAGCAAACTGTTCCAAGAAGGGAAGGGTGGACCTCTGTGTGATGAAGCCACACATCAGAAAGGAATCTCTCAGAAAGCTTCTCTCTAGTTATTAGGTGAGGATATTTCCTTTTTCACCATGGGCCCCTATGGGCTCCCAAATATCATTTACAGATTCCACGAAAAGAGTGTAAGCAAACTGCTTCCTGAAGTCTAAGTTATAAGTCTGTGAGAAAAACTCACAGATCAGAAAGAAGTTTCTCAGAAAGCTTCTTTCACGTTTTGAACGGATGAAATTTCCTTTATCAGCGTAGGCCTCAATGTGATCCACAGAAAAAGTTCTCAGATTCCTCAAAGACAGTGTTAATGGACTGCTGTACGAAACATAAGTGTAAATCTGTGAGATGAATTCACACATCACCAAAAAGTATCTAAGAAATCTGATGTCTAGTTTTCATCTGTAGATATTTCCTTTGTCACCATAAGGTTCATGGCGCTATGAAGTATCTAATTGCAGATTTCCAGAAAACTGTGTTAACAAACTGATCACTGAGGAGAAACGTGTAACTCTGTGAGTTGCATTCACACATGGCAATGCAGTTTCTCAGAAAGCTTCTCTTTAGTTATTATGTGAGGATATTTCCTTTTTCACCATAGCCCTCAATGAGCTCCCAAATATACCTTTGCAGAATCCACGACAAAAGTGTTAGGAAAGTGTTCCAAGAAGGGAAGGGTGGAACTCTGTATGATGAAGCCACACATCAAAAAGGAATCTCTCAGAAAGCTTCTCTCTAATTATTAGGTGAGGATATTTCCTTTTTCACCATGGGCCCCTATGGGGTCCCAATTATCACCTTACAGATTCCACGAAAAGTGTGTTAGCAAACTGCTTCCTGAATTCTAAGTTATAAGTCTGTGAAATGAACTCACAGATCAGAAAGACGTTTCTCAGAAGGCTTCTTTCATGTTTTGAACGCATGAAATTTCCTTTATCAGCGTAGGCCTCAATGCGATCCAAAGAAGCCATTCTGAGAGTCCTCAAAGACAGTGTTAATGGACTGCTCCACGAAACATCAGTGTAACTCTGTGAGATGAATTCACACATCACCAAGAAGTTTCTAAGAAAGCTTCTTTCTAGTTTTCATCTGTGGATATTTCCTTTGTCACCGTAAGGTTCATTGCGCTATGAAGTATCTAATTGCAGATTTCCAGAAAACTGTGTTAACAAACTGATCACTGAGGAGAAACGTGTAACTCTGTGAGTTGCATTCACACATGGTAATACAGTTTCTCAGAAAGCTTCTCTTTAGTTATTATGTGAGGATATTTCTTTTTCACCATAGCCCTCAATGAGCTCCCAAATATACCTTTGCAGAATCCACGACAACAGTGTTAGCAAACTGTTCCAAGAAGGGAAGGGTGGACCTCTGTGTGATGAAGCCACACATCAGAAAGGAATCTCTCAGAAAGCTTCTCTCTAGTTATTAGGTGAGGATATTTCCTTTTTCACCATGGGCCCCTATGGGCTCCCAAATATCACTTTACAGATTCCACGAAAAGAGTGTAGCAAACTGCTTCCTGAAGTCTAAGTTATAAGTCTGTGAGATAAACTCACAGATCAGAAAGAAGTTTCTCAGAAAGCTTCTTTCACGTTTTGAACGGATGAAATTTCCTTTATCAGCGTAGGCCTCAATGTGATCCAAAGAAAGCCGTTCTCAGATTCCTCAAAGACAGTGTTAATGGACTGCTGTCACGAAACATAAGTGTAACTCTGTGAGATGAATTCACACATCACCAAAAAGTATCTAAGAAATCTGATGTCTAGTTTTCATCTGTGGATATTTCCTTTGTCACCATAAGGTTCATTGCGCTATGAAGTATCTAATTGCAGATTTCCAGAAAACTGTGTTAACAAACTGATCACTGAGGAGAAACGTGTAACTCTGTGAGTTGCATTCACACATGGCAATGCAGTTTCTCAGAAAGCTTCTCTTTAGTTATTATGTGAGGATATTTCCTTTTTCACCATAGCCCTCAATGAGCTCCCAAATATACCTTTGCAGAATCCACGACAAAAGTGTTAGGAAAGTGTTCCAAGAAGGGAAGGGTGGAACTCTGTATGATGAAGCCACACATCAAAAAGGAATCTCTCAGAAAGCTTCTCTCTAATTATTAGGTGAGGATATTTCCTTTTTCACAATGGGCCCCTATGGGGTCCCAATTATCACCTTACAGATTCCACGAAAAGTGTGTTAGCAAACTGCTTCCTGAAGTCTAAGTTATAAGTCTGTGAAATGAACTCACAGATCAGAAAGACGTTTCTCAGAAGGCTTCTTTCATGTTTTGAACGCATGAAATTTCCTTTATCAGCGTAGGCCTCAATGCGATCCAAAGAAGCCATTCTGAGAGTCCTCAAAGACAGTGTTAATGGACTGCTCCACGAAACATCAGTGTAACTCTGTGAGATGAATTCACACATCACCAAGAAGTTTCTAAGAAAGCTTCTTTCTAGTTTTCATCTGTGGATATTTCCTTTGTCACCGTAAGGTTCATTGCGCTATGAAGTATCTAATTGCAGATTTCCAGAAAACTGTGTTAACAAACTGATCACTGAAGAGAAACGTGTAACTCTGTGAGTTGCATTCACACATGGCAATGCAGTTTCTCAGAAAGCTTCTCCTTAGTTATTATGTGAGGATATTTCCTTTTTCACCATAGCGCTAAATGAGCTCCCAAATATACCTTTGCAGAATCCACCACAAAAGTGTTAGCAAACTGTTCCAAGAAGGGAAGGGTGGAACTCTGTGTGATGAAGCCATGGTTCAGAAAGGAATCTCTCAGAAATCTTCTCTCTAGTTATTATGTGAGGATATTACCTTTTTCTCCATGGGCCCCTATGGGCTCCAAAATATCACTTTACAGATTCCACGAAAAGAGTGTTAGCAAACTGCTTCCTGAAGTCTAAGTTATAAGTCAGTGAGATGAACTCACAGATCAGAAAGACGTTTCTCAGAAAGCTTCTTTCACGTTTTGAACGGATGAAATTTCCTTTATCAGCGTAGGCCTCAATGCGATCCAAAGAAACCGTTCTCAGATTCCTCAAAGACAGTGTTAATGGACTGCTCCACGAAACATAAGTGTAACTCTGTGAGATCAATTCACACATCACCAAAATTTTCTACGAAATCTTATGTCACGTTTTCATCTGTGGATATTTCCTTTGTCACCGTAAGGTTTATTGCGCTATGAAGTATCTAATTGCAGATTTCCAGAAAACTGTGTTAACAAACTGATCACTGAGGAGAAGCGTGTAACTCTGTGAGTTGCATTCACACATGGCCATACAGTTTCTCAGAAAGCTTCTCTTTAGTTATTATGTGAGGATATTTCCTTTTTCACCATAGCCCTGAATGAGCTCCCAAATATACCTTTGCAGAATCCACGACAGCAGTGTTACCAAACTGTTCCAAGAAGGGAAGGGTGGAACTCTGTGTGATGAAGCCATGGTTCAGAAAGGAATCTCTCAGAAATCTTCTCTCTAGTTATTATGTGAGGATATTACCTTTTTCGCCATGGGCCCCTATGGGCTCCAAAATATCACTTTACAGATTCCACGAAAAGAGTGTTAGCAAACTGCTTCCTGAAGTCTAAGTTATAAGTCTGTGAGGTGAACTCACAGATCAGAAAGACGTTTCACAAAAAGCTTCTTTCACGTTTTAAACGGATGAAATTTCCTTTATCAGCATAGGCCTCAATGCGATCCAAAGAAGCCGTTCTCAGACTCCTCAAAGACAGTGTTAATGGACTGCTCCACGAAACATAAGTGTAACTCTGTGAGATGAATTCACACATCACCAAGAAGTTTCTACGAAAGTTTCTTTCTAGTTTTCATCTGTGGATATTTCCTTTGTCACCGTAAGGTTCATTGCGCTATGAAGTATCTAATTGCAGATTTCCAGAAAACTGTGTTAACAAACTGATCACTGAAGAGAAACGTGTAACTCTGTGAGTTGCATTCACACATGGCAATGCAGTTTCTCAGAAAGCTTCTCTTTAGTTTTTATGTGAGGATATTTCCTTTTTCACCATAGCCCTCAATGAGCTCCCAAATATACCTTCGCAGAATCCACGACAACAGTGTTAGCAAACTGTTCCAAGAAGGGAAGGGGGGATCTCTGTGTGATGAAGCCACACATCAGAAAGGAATCTCTCAGAAAGCTTCTCTCTAGTTATTAGGTGAGGATATTTCCTTTTTCACCATGGGCCTCTAAGGGTACCAATTATCACTTTACAGATTCCACAAAAAGACTGTTAGCAAACTGCTTCCTGAAGTCTAAGTTATAAGTCGGTGAGATGAACTCACAGATCAGAAAGACGTTTCTCAGAAAGCCTCTTTCACGTTTTGAACGGATGAAATTTCCTTTATCAACGTAGGCCTCAATGCGATCCAAGGAAGCCATTCTCAGAGACCTCAAAGACAGTGTTAATGGACTGCTCTATGAAACATAAGTGTAACACTGTGAGATGAATTCACACATCACCAATAAGTTTCAAAGAAAGCTTCTTTCTAATTTTCATCTGTGGATATTTCCTCTGTCACCGTAAGGTTCATTGCACTATGAAGTATCTAATTGCAGATATCCAGAAAACTGTGTTAACAAACTGATTACTAAGAAACTTGTATCTCTGTGAGTTGCATTCACACATGGCAATGCAGTTTCTCAGAAAGCTTCTCCTTAGTTATTATGTGAGGATATTTCCTTTTTCACCATAGCCCTAAATGAGCTCCCAAATATACCTTTGCAGAATCCACCACAAAAGTGTTAGCAAACTGTTCCAAGAAGGGAAGGGTGGAACTCTGTGTGATGAAGCCACACATCAGAAAGGAATCTCTCAGAAAGCTTCTCTCTAGTTATTATGTGAGGATATTTACTTCTTCACCATGGGCCCCTATGGGCTCCCAAATATCACTTTACAGATTCCACGAAAAGAGTGTTAGCAAACTGCTTCCTGAAGTCTAATTTATAGGTCTGTGAGATGAACTCACAGATCAGAAAGACGTTTCTCAGAAAGCTTCTTTCACGTTTTGAACGGATGAAATTTCCTTTATCAGCGTAGGGCTCAATGCGATCCAAAGAAGCCGTTCTCAGATTCCTCAAAGACAGTGTTAATGGACTGCTAGAGGAAACATAAGTGTAACTCGGTGAGATGAATTCACACATCAACAAGAAGTTTCTAAGAAAACTTCTTTCTAGTTTTCATCTGTGGATATATCCTTTGTTACCGTAAGGTTCATTGCGCTATGAAGTATCTAATTGCAGATATCCAGAAAACTGTGTTAACAAACTGATCACTGAACAGAAACGTGTAACTCTGTGAGTTGCATTCACACATGGCAACATGGCAATGCAGTTTCTCAGAAAGCTACTCTTTAGTTATTATGTGAGGATATTTCTTTTTTCACCATAGCCCTCAATGAGCTCCCAAATATACCTTTGCGGAATCCAGGACAAAAGTGGTAGCAAACGGTTCTAAGAAGGGAAGGGTGGAACTCTGTGTGATGAAGCCACGGATCAGAAAGGAATCTCTCAGAAATCTTCTCTCTAGTTATTATGTGAGGATATTAGCTTTTTCACCATGGGCCCCTATGGGCTCCCAAATATCACTTCACAGATTCCACGAAAAGAGTGTTAGCAAACAGCTTCCTGAAGTCGAAGTTATAAGTCTGGGAGATGAACTCACAGATCAGAAAGAAGTTTATCACAAAGCTTCCTTCACGTGTTGAACGGATGAAATTTCCTTTTTCAGCATAGACCTCAATGCGATCCAAAGAAGCCATTCTCAGACTCCTCAAAGACAATGTTAATGGACTGCTCCACAAAACATAAGTGTAACTCTGTGAGATGAATTTACACATCACCAAGAAGTTTCTAAGAAAGCTTCTTTCTAGTTTTCATCTGTGGATATTTCCTTTGTCACCGTAAGGTTCATTGCGCTATGAAGTATCAAATTGCAGATTTCCAGAAAACTGTGTTAACAAACTGATCACTGAGGAGAAACGTGTAACTCTGTGAGTTGCATTCACACATGGCAATGCAGTTTCTCGGAAACCTTATCTTTAGGTATTATGTGAGGATATTTCCTTTTTCACCGTAGACCTCAATGAGCTCCCAAATATAACTTTGCAGAAACCACGACAGCAGTGTTAGCAAACTGTTCCAAGAAGGGAAGTGTGAACTCTGTGTGATGAAACCACACATCAGAAAGGAATCTCGCAGAAAGTTTCTCTCTAGTTATTATGTGAGGATATTTCCTTTTTCACCATGGGCCCCTATGGGCTCCCAAATATCACTTTACAGATTCCACGAAAAGAGTGTTAGCAAACTGCTTCCTGAAGTCTAAGTTATATGTCTGTGAGATGGACTCACAGATCAGAAAGAAGTTTCTCATAAAGCTTCTTTCACGTGTTGAGCGGATGAAATTTCCTTTAACAGCGAAGGCCTCAATGGGATCCAAAGAAGCCGTTCTCAGATTCCTCAAAGACAGTGTTAATGGACTGCTCCACGAAACATTAGTGTAACACGGTGAGATGAATTCACACATTACCAAGAAGTTTCTAAGAAACCTTCTTTCTAGTTTTCATCTCTGGATATTTCCTTTGTCACCGTAAGGTTCATTGTGCTATGAAGTATCTAATTGCAGATTTGCAGAAAACTGTGTTAACAAACTGATCACTCAGGAGAAACGTGTAATTCTGTGAGTTACATTCACACATGGCAATGCAGTTTCTCAGAAAGCTTCTCTTTAGTTATTGTGTGAGGATATTTCCTTTTTCACCATAGCCCTGAATGAGCTCCCAAATATACCTTTGCAGAATCCACGACAGCAGTGTTACAAAACTGTTCCAAGAAGGGAAGGGTGGAATTCTGTGTGATGAAGCCACACATCAGAAAGGAATCTCTCAGAAATCTTCTCTCTAGTTATTATGTGAGGATATTTCCGTTTTCACCATGGGCCCCTATGGGCTCCCAAATATCACTTTACAGATTCCATGAAAAGAGTGTTAGCAAACTGCTTCCTGAAGTCTAAGTTATAAGTCTGTGAAATGAACTCACAGATCAGAAAGAAGTTTATCACCAAGCTTCCTTCACGTTTTGAACGGATGAAATTTCATTTATCAGCATAGGCCTCAATGCTATCCAAAGAAGCAGTTCTCAGACTCCTCAAAGACACTGTTAATGGACTGCTAAACAAAACATAAGTGTAACTCTGTGAGATGAATTCACACATCAACAAGAAGTTTCTAAGAAAGCTTCTTTCTAGTTTTCATCTGTGGATATTTCCTTTGTCACCGTAAGGTTCATTTCGCTATGAAGTATCTAATTGCAGATTTCCAGAACACTGTGTTAACAAACTGATCACTGAGGAGAAACGTGTAATTCTGTGAGTTGCATTCACACATGGCAATGCAGTTTCTCGGAAAGCTTCTCTTTAGTTATTATGTGAGGATATTTCCTTTTTCACCATAGCCCTCAATGAGCTCTCAAATATACCTTTACAGAATCCACGACAACAGTGTTAGCAAACTGTTCCAAGAAGGGAAGGGGGGAACTCTGTGTGATGAAGCCACACATCAGAAAGGAATCTCTCAGAAAGCTTCTCTCTAGTTATTAGGCGAGGATATTTCCTTTTTCACCATGGGCCCCTATGGGCACCAATTATCACTTTACAGATTCCACGAAAAGAGTGTTAGCAAACTGCTTCCTCATGTCTAAATTATAAGTCGGTGAGATGAACTCACAGATCATAAAGACGTTTCTCAGAAAGCTTCTTTCACGTTTTGAACGGATGAAATTTCCTTTATCAGCGTAGGCCTCAATGCGATCCATAGAAGCCTTTCTCAGATTATTCAAAGACAGGGTTAATGGACTGCTCCACGAAACATAAGTGTATCTCTGTGAGTTGAATTTAGACATCACCAAGAAGTTTCTAAGAAAGCTTCTTTCTAGTTTTCATCTGTGGATATTCCATTGTCACCGTAAGGTTCATTGCGCTACGAAGTATCTAATAGCAGATTTCCAGAGAACTGTGTTAACAAACTGATCACAGAGGAGAAACGTGTAACTCTATGAGTTGCATTTACACATGGCAATGCAGTTTCTCAGAAAGCTACTCTTTAGTTATTATGTGAGGATATTTCCTTTTTCACCATAGCCCTCAATGAGCTCCCAAATATACCTTTGCAGAGTCCACGACAACAGTGTTAGCAAAGTGCTCAAGAAGGGAAGGGTGGAACTCTGTGTGATGAAGCCACACACCAGAAACGAATCTCTCAGAATGCTTCTCTCTAGTTATTAGCTGAGGATATTTCCTTTTTCACCATGGAACCCTATGGGCTCCCAAATATCACTTTACAGATTCCACGAAAAGAGTGTTAACAAACTGCTTCCTGAAGTCTAAGTTATAAGTCTGTGAGATGAACTCACAGATCAGAAAAAAGGTTATCACAAAGCTTCCTTCACGTTTTGAGCGGATGAAATTTCCTTTATCAGTGTAGGCCTCAATGCGATCCAAAGGAGCCGTTCTCAGATTACTCAAAGACAGTGTTAATGGACTGCTCCACGAAACATAAGTGTAATTCTGTGAGGTGAATTCACACATCACCAAGAAGTTTCTAAGAAAGCTTCTTTCTAGTTTTCATCTGTGGATATTTCCTTTATCACCGTAAGGTTCATTGCGCTATGAAGTATCTAATTGCAGATTTCCAGAAAACTGTGTTAACAAACTGATCACTGAACAGAAACGTGTAACTCTGTGAGTTGCATTCACACATGGCAATGCAGTTTCTCAGAAAGTTTCTCTTTAGTTATTATGTGAGGATATTTCCTTTCTCACCATAGCGTTAATGAGCTCCCAAATACACCTTCGCAGAATCCACGACAACAGTGTTAGCAAACTGTTCCAAGAAGGGAAGGGTGGAACTCTGTGTGATGAAGCCACACATCAGAAAGGAATCTCTCAGAAAGCTTCTCTCTAGTTATTAGGTGAGGATGTTTCCTT
This sequence comes from Rhinopithecus roxellana, assembly GCF_007565055.1. Lineage (NCBI taxonomy): Eukaryota > Metazoa > Chordata > Mammalia > Primates > Cercopithecidae > Rhinopithecus > Rhinopithecus roxellana. The sequence continues at coordinate 55,406,771 of NC_044559.1, read as the reverse complement.
TTTCACCATGGGCCCCTAGGGGCTCCCAAATATCACTTTACAGATTCCACGAAAAGAGTGTTAGCAAACTGCTTCCTAAAGTCTAAGTTATAAGTCTGTGAGATGAACTCACAGAACAGAAAGACGTTTCTCAGAAAGCTTCTTTCTCGTTTTGAACGGATGAAATTTCCTTCATCAGCGTAGGCCTCAATGCGATCCAAAGAACCCATTCTCAGATTCCTCAAAGACAGTGTTAATGGACTGCTCCACGAAACATAAGTGTAATTCTGTGAGATGAATTCACACATCACCAAGAAGTTTCTAAGAAAGGTTATTTCTAGTTTTCATCTGTGGATATTTCCTTTGTCACTGTAAGGTTCATTGCGCTATGACGTATCTATTTGCAGATTTCCAGAAAACTGTGTTAACAAACTGATCACTGAAGAGAAACGTGTAACTCTGTGAGTTGCATTCACATATGGCAATGCAGTTTCTCCAAAAGCTTCTCTTTAGTTATTATGTGAGGATATTTCCTTTTTCACCATAGCCCTCAATGTGCTCCCAAATATACCTTTGCAGAATCCACGACAACAGTGTTAGCAAACTGTTCCAAGAAGGGAAGTGTGGAAATCTGTGTGATGAAGCCACACATCAGAAAGCAATCTCTCAGAAAGCTTCTCTCTATTTATTAGGTGAGGATATTTCCTTTTTCACCATAGCCCTCGATGGGCTCCCAAATATACCTTTGCAGAATCCACGACAACAGTGTTAGCAAACTGTTCCAAGAAGTGAAGGGTGGAACTCTGTGTGATGAAGCCACACATCAGAATTTAATCTCTCAGAAAGATTCTCTCTAGTTATTATTTGAGGATATTTCCTTTTTCACCATGGGCCCCTATGGGCTCCCAAATATCACTTTACAGATTCCACGAAAAGAGTGTTAGCAAACTGCTTCCTGAAGTCTAAGTTATAAGTCTGTGAGATGAACTCACAGATCAGAAAGACGTTTCTCAGAAAGCTTCTTTCACGTTTTGAATGGATGAAATTTCCTTTATCAGCGCATGCCTCAATGCCATCCAAAGAAGCCGTTCTCAGATTCCTCAAAGACAGTGTTAATGGACTGCTCCACGAAACATAAGTGTAACTCTGTGAGATGAATTCACACATCACCAAGAAGTTTCTAAGAAAGGTTCTTTCTAGTTTTCATCTGTGGATATTTCCTTTGTCACCGTAAGGTTCATTGTGCTACGAAGTATCTAATTGCAGATTTCCAGAAAACTGTGTTAACAAACTGATCACTGAGAAGAAACGTGTATCTCTGTGAGTTGCATTCACACATCGCAATGCAGTTTCTCAGAAAGCTTCTCTTAGTTACTATGTGAGGATATTTCCTTTTTCTGCATAGCACTCAATGAGCTCCCAAATATACCTTTGCAGAATCCAGGAATACAGTGTTAGCAAACTCTTCCAAGAAGGGAAGTGTGGAACTCTTTTTCATGAAACCACTCATCAGAAAGGAATCTCTCAGAAAGCTTCTCTCTAGTTATTAGGTGAGGATATTTCCTTTTTCACCGTGGGCCCCTATGAGCTCCCAAATATCACTTTACAGTTTCCCCGAAAAGAGTGTGAGCAAACTGCTTCCTCATGTCTAAATTATAAGTCGGTGAGATGAACTCACAGATCAGAAAGACGTTTCTCAGAAAGCTTCTTTCACGTTTTGAACGGATGAAATTTCCTTTATCAGCGTAGGCCTCAATGCGATCCATAGAAGCCTTTCTCAGATTATTCAAAGACAGGGTTAATGGACTGCTCCACGAAACATAAGTGTATCTCTGTGAGTTGAATTTAGACATCACCAAGAAGTTTCTAAGAAAGCTTCTTTCTAGTTTTCATCTGTGGATATTCCATTGTCACCGTAAGGTTCATTGCGCTACGAAGTATCTAATAGCAGATTTCCAGAGAACTGTGTTAACAAACTGATCATAGAGGAGAAACGTGTAACTCTATGAGTTGCATTTACACATGGCAATGCAGTTTCTCAGAAAGCTACTCTTTAGTTATTATGTGAGGATATTTCCTTTTTCACCATAGCCCTCAATGAGCTCCCAAATATACCTTTGCAGAGTCCACGACAACAGTGTTAGCAAAGTGCTCAAGAAGGGAAGGGTGGAACTCTGTGTGATGAAGCCACACACCAGAAACGAATCTCTCAGAATGCTTCTCTCTAGTTATTAGCTGAGGATATTTCCTTTTTCACCATGGAACCCTATGGGCTCCCAAATATCACTTTACAGATTCCAAGAAAAGAGTGTTAGCAAACTGCTTCCTGAAGTCTAAGATATAAGTCTGTGAGATGAACTCACAGATCAGAAAGACGTTTCTCAGAAAGCTTCTTTCACGTTTTGAACGGATGAAATTTCCTTTATCAGCGTAGGCCTCAATGCGATCCAAAGGAGCCGTTCTCAGATTACTCAAAGACAGTGTTAATGGACTGCTCCACGAGACATAAGTGTAATTCTGTGAGGTGAATTCACACATCACCAAGAAGTTTCTAAGAAAGCTTCTTTCTAGTTTTCATCTGTGGATATTTCCTTTATCACCGTAAGGTTCATTGCGCTATGAAGTATCTAATTGCAGATTTCCAGAAAACTGTGTTAACAAACTGATCACTGAACAGAAACGTGTAACTCTGTGAGTTGCATTCACACATGGCAATGCAGTTTCTCAGAAAGTTTCTCTTTAGTTATTATGTGAGGATATTTCCTTTCTCACCATAGCGTTAATGAGCTCCCAAATACACCTTCGCAGAATCCACGACAACAGTGTTAGCAAACTGTTCCAAGAAGGGAAGGGTGGAACTCTGTGTGATGAAGCCACACATCAGAAAGGAATCTCTCAGAAAACTTCTCTCTAGTTATTAGGTGAGGATATTTCCTGTTTCACCATGGGCCCCTAGGGGCTCCCAAATATCACTTTACAGATTCCACGAAAAGAGTGTTAGCAAACTGCTTCCTAAAGTCTAAGTTATAAGTCTGTGAGATGAACTCACAGAACAGAAAGACGTTTCTCAGAAAGCTTCTTTCACGTTTTGAACGGATGAAATTTCCTTTATCAGCGTAGGCCTCAATGCGATCCAAAGAAGCCATTCTCAGATTCCTCAAAGACAGTGTTAATGGACTGCTCCACGAAACATAAGTGTAATTCTGTGAGATGAATTCACACATCACCAAGAAGTTTCTAAGAAAGGTTATTTCTAGTTTTCATCTGTGGATATTTCCTTTGTCACTGTAAGGTTCATTGCGCTATGACATATCTATTTGCAGATTTCCAGAAAACTGTGTTAACAAACTGATCACTGAAGAGAAACGTGTAACTCTGTGAGTTGCATTCACATATGGCAATGCAGTTTCTCCAAAAGCTTCTCTTTAGTTATTATGTGAGGATATTTCCTTTTTCACCATAGCCCTCAATGTGCTCCCAAATATACCTTTGCAGAATCCACGACAACAGTGTTAGCAAACTGTTCCAAGAAGGGAAGGGTGGAACTCTGTGTGATGAAGCCACACATCAGAAAGGAATCTCTCAGAAAGCTTCTCTCTAGTTATTAGGTGAGGATATTTCCTTTTTCACCATAGCCCTCAATGAGCTCCCAAATATACCTTTGAAGAATCCACAACAACAGTGTTAGGAAACTGTTCCAGGAAGGGAAGGGTGGAACTCTGTGTGCTGAAGCCACACATCAGAAAGGAATCTCTCAGAAAGCTTCTCTCTAGTTATTATGTGAGGATATTTCCTTTTTCACCATGGGCCCCTAAGGGCTCCCAAATATCACTTTACAGATTCCACGAAAAGAGTGTTAGCAAACTGCTTCCTGAAGTCTAAGTTATAAGTCGGTGAGATGAACTCACAAATCGGAAAGACGTTTCTCAGAAAGCTTCTTTCACATTTTGAACGGATGAAATTTCCTTTATCAGCGTAGGCCTCAATGCGATCCAAAGAAGCCGTTCTCAGATTCCTCAAAGACAGTGTTAATGGACTGCTCCACGAAACATAAGTGAAACTCTGTGAGTTGAATTCACACATCACCAAGAAGTTTCTAAGAAAGCTTCTTTCTACTTTTCATCTGTGGATATTTCCTTTGTCACCGTAAGGTTCATTGCGCTATGAAGTATCTAATTGCAGATTTCCAGAAAACTGTGTTAACAAACTGATCACTGAGGAGAAACGTGTAACTCTGTGAGTTGCATTCACACATGGCAATGCAGTTTCTCAGAAAGCTTCTCTTTAGTTATTATGTGAGGATATTTCCTTTTTCACCATAGCCCTCAATGAGCTCCCAAATATACCTTTGCAGAATCCACGACTACAGTGTTAGCAAACTGTTCCAAGAGAGGCAGGGTGGAACTCTGTGTGATGAAGTCACACATCAGAAAGCAATCTCTCAGAAAACTTCTCTCTAGTTATTATCTGACGATATTTCCTTTTTCACCATGGGCCCCTATGGGCTCCCATATCTCATTTTGCAGATTCCACGAAAAGAGTGTTAGTAAACTGCTTCCTGAGAACTAAGCTGTAATTCTGTGAGAGGAATTCACAGATCACAAAGAAGTTTCTCAGAAATCTTCTTTCACGTTTTGAACTCATGATATATCCTTTATGAGTGAAGGCCTCAATGCAATTGAAGAAGTCCTTCTCAGGTACCTCAAAAACAGTGATAATGGAATCTTGCAGGAAACATAAGTGTAACTCTGTGATATGAATTCAAACATCACCAAGAAGTTTCTAGGAAAGCTTCCTTCTAGTTTTCATCTGAGGATATTTCCTTTGTCACTGTAAACTTCATTGCATTCAGAAATATCCCATTGCAGATTTCCAGAAAACTGTGTTAGCACACTGAACACTGACGAGAGAGGGGTAACTCTGTGAGTTGCATTCACACATCGTAATGCAGTGTCTCAGAAGGCTTCTTTCCAGTTTTCATCTGAGTCTATTTCCTTTTTCACCGTAGCCCTCAATGAGCTCCCAAATATCACTTTGCAGAACACAAGTTAACAGAGTTAGCAAACTGTTCCAAAAATGGAATTCTGGAACTCCGTGTGATGAAGTCACACATCAGAAAGCAATCTCTCAGAAAGCTTCTCTGTAGTTATTATCTGAGGTTATTTCGTTTTTCACCATGCGCCAATATGGGCTCCCAAATCTCAATTTTCAGATTCCAGGAAGAGTGTTAGCAAACTGCTTTCTGAGAACCACCCTATAACTCTGTGAGAGGAATTCACAGATCACAAAGAAGTTTCTCAGAAAGCTTCTTTCACGTTTTCAACTGATGATATTTCCTTTATCAGCGTAGGCCTCAATACGATCCAAAGATGTCTTCCCAGCTTCCTCAAAAACATTGTTAACGGACCTTTGCCTGAAACATAAGTGTAACGCTGTGAGATGAATTCACAGATCACCAAGAATTTTCTAAGAAGCTTCTTTCTAGTTTCCGAATGAGGATATTTCCTTTGTCACTGTAAGCTTCATTGCGTTCAGAAGTATCCCATTGCAGATTTCCAGAAAACTGTGTTAGGACACTGAACACTGAAGAGAAAGGTGTAACTCTATGACTTGCATTCACACATCACAATACAGATTCTCAGAAGGCTATTTTCCTGTGTTCATCTAAGATTTATTTCCTTTTTCAACATAGTCTCAATGAGCTCCCAAATATCACTTTGCAGAACACAAGATAACAGAGTTAGAAAACTGTTCCAGATGGGAAGGGTGGAAATCTGTGTGATGAAGTCACCCATCAGAAAGCAATCTCTGTGAAACTTCTCTGTAGTTATTATCTGAGGATATTTCCTTTTTCACCATGGGCCCCTATGGGCTCCCAAATCTCACTTTGCAAGTTCCACGAAAAGAGTGTTAGCAAACTGCTCCCGGAGAACTAAGCTGTAACTCTGTGAGAGGAATCCACAGATCCCAAAGTGGTTTCTCAGAAAGCTTTTTTCACGTTTTGAACTGATGATATTTTATTCATCAGCATAGGCTTCAATGCGATCCAAAGTATTCCTTCTCAGGTACCTCAAAAACAGTGATAATGGATTGTTGCTGGAGAAATAAGTGTAACTCTGTAAGATGAATTCACACAATACCAAGAAGTTCCTAGGAAAGCTTCTTTCTAGTTTTCATCTCAGGATATTTCCTTTGTCACCATAAGCTTCATTGCCTTATGAAGTATCTCATTGAAGATTTCCAGAAAACTGTGTTAGCACCTTGAACACTGAAGAGAAAGGTGTAACTCCGTGAGTTGAATTCACACATCGCAATGCAGTTTCTCAGAAGGCTTCCTTACAGTTTTCATCTGAGGATATTTCCGTTTTCACCGTATCCCTCAATGAGCTCCGAAATATCACTTTGCAGAACACAAGACCACAGAGTTAGCAAACAGTTCCAAGAAGGGAAGGGTGGAACTGTGGGTGATGAAGTCACACATCAGAAAGCAATCTCTCAGAAAGCTTCTCTGTAGTTATTATCTGAGGTTATATCCATTTTCACCTTGGGCAACTATGAGCTTCCAAATCTCACTTTGCAGATTCCACGAAAAGAGTGTTAGCAAACTCCTTCCAGAGAACTAAGCTGTAACTCTGTGAGGGAATTCACAGATCAGAAAGAAGTTTCTCAGAAAGATTCTTTCACGTTTTGAACTGATGATATTTCCTTTATCAGCATAGGCCTCAATGCGATCCAAAGAAGTCCTTCTCAGATTCCTCAAAAACAGTGATAATGGACTGTTGCACGAAACATATGTGCAACATCCTGAGATTTATTCACACATCAGCAAGAAGTTTCTAGGAAAGCTTCATTTAAGTTTTCATCTGAGGATATTTCCTTTGTCACTGTAAGCTTCATTGCGTTCAGAAGTATCCCATTGCAGATTTCCAGAAAACTGTGTTAGCACAATGAACACTGAAGAGAAAGGTGCCACTCGGTGAGTTGCACTCACACATCGCAATGCTGTTTCTCAAAGGTTTCTTTAAAGTTTTCGTCTGAGGATATTTCCTTTTTCACCAACGCCCTCAATGAGCTCCCAAATAACACTTTGCAGAACCCAACAGAACAGAGTGAGCAAACTGTTCCAAGAAGGGAAGGGTGGAACTCTGTCTGATGAAGTCACACATCAGAAAGCAACCTCTCAGAAAGCTTCTCTGTACTTATTATCTGAGGATATTTCCTTTTTCACCATCGGCCCCTATGGCCTCCCAAATCCCACTTTGCAGATTCCACGAAAAGAGTGATAGCAAACTGCTTCCTGAGAACTAAGCTGTAACTCCGTGAGAGGAATTCACAGATCACAAAGAAGTTTCTCAGAAAGCTTCTTTCACGTTTTGTACTGATGATATTTCCTTTATCGGCATAGGCCTCAATGCGATCCAAAGAAGTCCTTCTAAGGTTCCTCAAAAACAGTGATAATGGACTGTTGCAGGAAACATAAGAGTAACACTGTGAGATGAATTCACACATCACCAAGAAGTTTCTAGGAAAGCTTCTTTCTAGTTTTCATCTCAGGATATTTCCTTTGTCATCGTAAGCTTCATTGCATTCAGATATATCCCATTGCAGATTTCCAGAAAACTGTGTTAGCACCCTGAACACTGAAGAGAAAGGTGTAACTCTGTGAGTTGCATTCACACATCGCAATGCAGTTTCTCAGAAGGCTTCTTTCCAGTTTTCATCTGAGGATATTTCCTTTTTCACCATAGCCCTCAATGAGCTCACAAATATCACTTTGCAGAACACAAGATAAAAAAGTTAGCAAACTGTACCATGAAGGGAAGGGTGGAACTCTGTGTGATGAAGTCACACATCAGAAAGCAATCTCTCAGAAAGCTTCTCTGTACTTATTACCTGAGGATATACCTTTTCATCCATGGGCCACTAATGGGCTCCCAAATCTCACTTTGCATGATTCCACGAAAAGAGTGTTAGCAAACTACTTCCGGAGATCTAAGCTGTAACTCTGTGAGAGGAATTCACAGATCACCAAGAAGTTTCTCAGAAAGCTTCTTTCACGTTTTGAACTGATGATATTTCCTTTATCAGTCGGAGGGCTCAAAGCGATGCAAAGAAGTCCTTCTCAGGTTCCTCAAAAACAGGATAATGGGACTGTTGCAGGAAACGTAAGTGTAGCTCTGTGAGATGCATTCACAAAATCACCAAGAAGTTTCTAGGAAAGCTTCTTTCTAGTTTTCATCTGAGGATATTTCCTTTGTCACCGTAAGGTTAATTATGTTCAGAAGTATCCCATTGCAGATTTCCAGAAAAACGGTGTTAGCACATTGAACACTGACGAAAAAGGGTAACTGGGTGTGTTCCAATCACAAATCGAAATGTAGTTTCTCAGAAGGCTTCTTTCCAGTTTTCATCTGAGGATATTTCCTTTTTCCCCATAGCCCTCAATGAGCTCCCAAATATCACTTTGCAGAACACAAGATAACAGGGTTAGGAAACTATTCCAAGTTGGAAGGGTGGGAATATATTGTGATGAAGTCACACATCAGAAAGGCAATCTCTCAGAAAGCTTCTCTCTAGTTAATATCTGACGATATGTCCTTTTCAGCATGGGCCCCATGGGCTCCCAATCTCACTTTGCAGATTCCACAAAAAGAGTGTGAGCAAACTGCTTACAGAGAACTTAGCTGTAACTCTGTGAGAGGAACGCACAGATCACAAAGAAGTTTCTCAGAAAGCTTCTTCACGTTTTGAACTGATGATATTTCCTTTATCAGCCAAGGCCTCAATGCAATCCAAAGACGTCCTTCTCAGGTTCCTCAACAACAGTGATGATGGACTGTTGCAGGAAACATAAATGTAACTCTGTGAGATGAATTCACACATGACCAAGAAGTTTCTAGGAAAGCTTCTTTCTAGTTTTCAACTGAGGATATTTCCTTTTTCACCGTAAATATCATTGAGTTCAGAAGTATCCCATTGCAGATTTCCAGAAAACTGTGTTACTAGACTGAACACTGAAGAGAAAGGGGGTAACTCTGTGAGTTGCATTCACACATCACAATGCAGTTTCTCAGAAGGCTTCTTTCCATTTTTCATCTGAGGATATTTCCTTTTCACCATAGCTCTCAATGAGCTCCCTAATATCACTTTGCAGAACACAAGATAACAGAGTTAGCAATCTGTACCAAGAAGGGAAGGGTGGAACTCTGTATGATGACGTCACACATCAGAAAGCAATCTCTCAGAAAGCTTCTCTCTAGTTATTATCTGAGGATTTTTCGTTTTTCACCCAGGGCCCCTGTGGGCTCCCAAATCTGAGTTTACAGATTCCACGAAAAGAATGTTAGCAAACTGATTCTGGAGAACTAAGCCTGTAACTCTGTGAGAGGAATTCACGGATCACAAGAAGTTTGTCATAAAGCTTCTTTCACGTTTTCAACTGATGATATTTCCTTTATCAACGTAGGCCAACTGATGATATTCCTTTAACAACGTAGGCCTCAATGCGATCCAAAGAAGTCCTTCTCAGGTTCCTCAAAAACAGTGATAATTTACTGTTGCAGGAAACAGAAGTGTAACTCTGGGCTATGAACTCACACATCACCAAGAAGGTTCTAGGAAAGATTCTTTCTAGTTTTCAACTGAGGATATTTCCTTTGTCACCGTAAGCTTCATTGTGTTCAGAAGTATCCCATTGCAGATTTCCAGAAAACCGTGTTTGCACACTGAACACTGAAGAGAAAGGAGTAACTCTGTGAGTTTCATTCACACATCGCAATGCAGTTTCTCAGAAGGCTTCTTTCCAGTTTTCATCTGAGGATATTCCTTTTTCACCATAGCCCTCAATGAGCTCCCACGTATCACTTTGCAGAACACAAGATAACAGAGTTAGCAAACTGTTCCACGAAGGAGAAGGGTGGAACTCTGTGTGATGAATCACACATCAGAAAGCAATCTCTCAGAAAGCTTCTCTGCAGTTATTATTTGAGGATATTTCCTTTTCACCATGGTCCACTATGGGCACCCTAATCTCAATTTGGAGATTCCAAGAAAAGAGTGTTAGCAAACTGCTTCCTGAGAACTAAGATGTACATTGTGAGAGGAATTCACAGATCACAAAGAAGTTTTTCAGAAAGCTTCGTTCACGTTTCACCGAGGACGCAATGAGCTACAAAGAATCCTGTCAGGTTCCGCAAAAACAGTGATAATGGACTGTTGCACGAAACATATGTGAAATTGTGAGATGAATTCACACATCACCAAGAGTTTCAAAGAAAGCTTCTTTCTAGTTTTGATCTGGGGATATTTCCTGTCACCGTAAGCTTCATGGCTTCAGAAGTATCCCATTGCGATATCCAGAAACTGTGTCAGCAACTGAACACTGAAGAGAAACGTGTTACATTCTGGAGTTGCATTCACACATCGCAATGCAGTTTCTCAGAAACGCTTCCTCAGTGTTACATGAGGATATTTCCTTTTTCACCATAGCCTCATTGAGCTCCAAATATCAATTTGCACAACCCAACCAACATGTGAGCAAACTGTCCAAGAAGGGAAGGTGAACTCTGTGGATGAAGCAACATCAGAAAGCAACCTCTTGAAAGCTTTTCTAGTTATTTTCTGAGGATATTTCCTTTTTCAAGATGCCCTATGGCTCCCAAATCTCACTTGCAGATTCAGGAAGAGTTTAGAAACTGCTTCCTGAGAACTAAGCTGTAACTCGTGAGAGGAATTCACAATCAAAGAAGTTTCTCAGAAAGCTTCTTTCACGTTTTGAACTATGATATTTCCTTTATCAGTGTGGCCTCATGCGATCCACAGAAGTCCTTCTCAGCTTCTCAAAACAGTTATAATGGACTGTTGCAGGAAACATAAGTGTAACTCTGTGAGAGATTACACATCACAAGAAGTTTCTAGGAAGCCTCTTTCTAGTTTCAACTGAGGATATTCCTTTTCACCGTAAGCTTCATTGCATTCAGAAGTTCCATTGCAGATTCCAGAACACTGTGTTAGCACACTGAACATTGAAGGGAAAGGTGTAACTCTGAGTTGCATTCACACATCGCAATGCAGTTTCTCAGAAGGCTTCTTTCCAGTTTTCATCTGAGGAGATATTCCTTTTCACCATAGCCTCAATGAGCTTCCAAATATCACCTTGCAGAAAACAAGATCAGAGTTAGCAACTGTTCCAAGAAGGGAAGGGTGGAACTCTGTGGATGAAGTCACACATCGGAAGCAATCTTCAGAAGTTTTCTCACTAATATTGAGGATGTTCTTTTTCACAATGGCCCTATGGGTTCCCAAATCTCACTTTGCAGATTCCACGAAAAAGAGTGTTAGAAACTGCTTCCTGAGAACTAAGCTGTAACTTGTGAGAGAATTCACAGATCACAAAGAAGTTTCTCAGAAAGCTTCTTTCACGTTTTGAACTCATGATATTTCCTTTATCAGGGTAGGCCTCAATTCGATTCAAAGAAATCCTTCTCAGGTTCCTCAAAAAGAGTGAATGGAATGTTGCAGAAAATAAGTGTAAATCTGTGAGATGAATTCCAAATCACCAAGAAGTTTCTAGGAAAGCTTCTTCTAGTTTTCATCTAGGATATTCCTTTGTCTCCGTAAGTTTATTGCGTTCAGAAGTATCCCGTTGAGATTCCAGAAACGTGTTAGCACACTGAACACTGAAGAGAAAATGTTAACTCTGTGAGTTGCATTCACACATGCAATGCAGTTCAGAAGGCTTTTCCAGTTTCATCTGAGGTATTTCCTTTTCACCATAGCCTAATGAGCTCCCAAATATCACTTCCAGAACACAGATACAGTGTTAGCAAACTATTCCAAGAAGGGAAGGGTGGAAATCTGTGTGTGAGTCACACATCAGAAAGCAATCTCTCAGAAGCTTCTCTCTATTTATTATTGAGGATAATTCCTTTTCACCATGGGCCTATGGGTCCCCAAATCTCACTGCAGATCCACGAAAACAGTGTTAGAAAACTGCATCCTGAGAACTAAGCTGTAACTCTGTGAGGGAATCAGATCACAAAAAATTTCTCAGAAAGTATTTCACGTTTGAACTGATGATATTTTATTCAGCGTAGGGCTCAATGGATCCAAAATCCTTCTCAGGTTCCTCAAAAACAGTGATAATGGATTGTTGCAGGAAACATAAGTGTAACTCTGTGAGATATATTCCACATCATCAAGAAGTTTCTAGAAAAGCTTCTTTCTAGTTTTCAACTGAGGATATTTCCTTTGTCACCGAAGCTTCATTGCGTTTGAAGTATCCCATTGCAGATTTCCAGAAAACGTGTTAGCACACTGAACACTGAAGAGAAAGGTGTAACTCTGTGAGTTGCATTCAACATCCAATGCAGTTTCCACAAAGGCTTCTTTCCAGTTTTCATCTGAGGATATTTCCTTTTTCAATAGCCCTCATGAGCTCCCAAATATCACTTTGCAGAACAAGAAACAGAGTAGCAAATGTTCCAACAAGGGAAGGGTGGAACTCTGTGTGATGAAGTCACACATCAGAAAGCAATTCTCAGAAGCTTCTCTCTAGTTATTATCTGAGGATATTTCCTTTTTCAACATGGCCCTATGGGCCCCAATCTCACTTTGCAGATTCCACGAAGGAGTGTTAGCAAACTGCTTCTGAGAACTAAGCGTAAACTCTGTGAGAGGAATTCACAGATAACAGAGAGGTTTCTCAGAAAGCTTCTTTCACGTTTTGCACTGATGATATTCTTTATGAGCTAGGCCTCAATGCGTCAAAAGAAGTCCTTCTCAGTTCCTCAAAAACAGTGTAATGGACTGTTGCAGGAAACTAAGGTAACTCTGTGAGATGAATTCACGTCACAAGAAAGTTTCTAGGAAAGCTTCTTTCTAGTTTTCATCTGAGGGTATTTCCTTTGTCACTTAATATTCATAGCGTTCAGAAGTGTCTCATTGCAGATTTCCGAAAACTGTGTAGCTCACTGACACTGAGAGAAAGGTGTAACTCTGTGAGTTCATTCACACATCGCAATGCAGTTTCTCAGAGGCTTTTTCCAGTTTTCATCTGAGTTATTCTTTTCACCATAGCCTAAATGAGCTCCACAATATCAGTTTGCAGACACAAGATAACAGAGTTAGCAAACTGTTCCAGAAGGGAAGGGTGGAAATCTGTTGATGAATCACACATCAGAAAGCAATCTCTCAGAAAGCTTCTCTCTAGTTGTTATCTGAGATATTTCTTTTCACCATGGCCCCTATGGGCCCCAAATCCACTTGCAGATTCCACGAAAAGAGTGTTAGCAAACTGTTCCTGAGAACTAAGCTGTTAACTCGTGATAGGAATTCACAGATCATAAGAAGTTTCTCAGAAAGCTTCTTTTACGTTTTGAACTGATGATATTCCTTTATCAGCATAGGCCTCAATGCGATCCACGAAGTTACTTCTTACATCCTCAAAAACATCGATAATGTTACGTTGCAGGAAACAAAAGTAAAACTCTGTGAGATTAATTCACACACCCAAGAGACTTTAGGAAAGCTTCTTTCAGTTTTCCTGGATAATTCTTGTCACGGTAAGCTTATTGCGTTCAGCAAGTATCATTGCAGATTTCCAGAAAACTGTGTTAGCACACTGAACATGAAGAGAAAGATGTAACTCTGTGAGTTGCATTCACACTGCAATGCAGTTTCCAGAAGGCTTTTCCAGTTTCATTGAGGGTATTTCCTTTTCACCATAGACCTCAAGAGCTCCAAAAATCACGTGCAGAACACAAGATAACAGAGTAGCAACTGTCCAAGAAGGGAAGGGTGGACTCTGTGTGATGAAATTCACAAATCAGAAAGCAATCTTCAGAAAGCTTTCTCTAGTTTTAGTTTATTGAGGATATTTCCTTTTTCACAGGGCCCTATGGGCTGCCAATCTCATTGCAGATCCAGAAAAGAGTGTAGCAAAAGCTTCTGAGATAGCTGTAAATCTGTGAAGGAATTCACGATCACAAAGAAGTTTCAAAAGCTTCCTTCACGTTTTGAACTGATGATATTTCCTTTTTCAGCGTAGGCCTCAATGCGATCCAAAGAGGTCTGTCTGCAGGTTCCCAAAAACAGTGATAATGGACTTTTGAGGAAACATAAGTATAACTCTCTGAGATGAATTCACACATTACCAAGATGTTTCTGAAAGCTTCTTTCTAGTTTTCAACTCAGGATATTCCTTTGTCACGAAGTTCATTGCGTCAGAAGGATCCCAATGCAGATTTCCAGAAACTGGTGTTACACACTGAACATGAAGAGAAAGTGTAACTCGTGAATGGAATTCACAATCGCAATGTGAGGATATTACGTTTTTCACCAAGGGCCTCTATGAGCTGCCAAATCTCACTTTGCAGGTTCTAGAAAAGAATGTTAACAAACTGCTTCCTGAGAACTAAGCTGTAACTCTGTGAGAGGAATTCACAGATCACAAAGAAGTTTCTCAGAAAGCTTCTTTCACGTTTTGAACTGATGATATTTCCTTTAACAGTAGGCATCAATGTGATCCAAAGAAGTCCTTCTCAAGTTCTTCAAAAACAGTGATATTGGACTGTTGCAGGAAACCTAAGTGTAACTCTCTGAGATGAATTCACACATCACCAAGTAGTTTCTAGGAAAGCTTCCTTCTTGTTTTCAACTGAGGATATTTCCTTTGTCACCGTAAGCTTCATGGCGTTCAGAAGTATCTAATTGCAGATTTCCAGAAAACTGTGTTAACACACTGAACACTGAAGAGAGAGGTGTAACTGTGTGACTTGCATTCACACATCGCAATGCACTTTCTCAGAAGGCTTCTTTCCAGTTTTCATCTGAGGATATTTCCTTTTTCACCATAGCCCTCAATGAGCTCCCTAATATCACTTTGCAGAACACAAGATAACAGAGTTAGCAAACGTTCCAAGAAGGGAATGGTGGAAGTCTGTGTGATGAGGTCACACCTCAGAAAGCATCTCTCACAAAGGTTCTCACTAGTTTATTATCTGAGGATATCTCCGTTTTCAACCATGGGCCCTATGGGCTCCCAAATCTCACTTTGCCGGGTTCCACGAAAAGAATTTAGGCAAACTGCTGCCCAAGAAACTAAGCTGTAACTCTGTGAGAGGAATTCAGACATCACAAAGAAGTTTCTCAGAAAGCTTTTTTTCACGTTGAACTGATGATATTTCCTTTATCAGCGTAGGTCTCAATGCGATTGAAAGAAGTCCTTCTCAGGTTCCTCAAAAACAGTGATAATGGACTGTTGCAGGAAATGTAAGTGTAAATCTGTGAGATGAATTCACACATCACCAAAAAGGTTCTATGAAAACTTCTTTCTAATTTTCAACTGAAGATATTTCCTTTGTCACGGTAATCTTCATTGCATTCAAAAGTATCTCATTGCAGATTTCCAGAAAACTGTGTTATCGCAATGAACACTGAAGTGAAAGGTGTAACTCTGTGAGTTGCATTCACACATCGAAATGCAGTTTCTCAGAAGGCTTCTTTCCCGTTTTCATCTGAGGATATTTCGTTTTTCATCATCATAGCCCTCAATGAGCTCCCAAATATCACTTTGCAGAACACCAGATAACAGAGTTAGCAAACTGTTCCACGAAGGGAAGGGTGGAACTCTGTGTGATGAAGTCACACATCAGAAAGCAATCTCTCGCTCTGTCTCCCGGACTAGAGTGCAGTGGCCAGATCTCAGCTCACTGCAAGCTCCGCCTCCCGGGTTTACGCCATTCTCCTGCCTCAGCCTCCTGAGTAGCTGGGACTACAGGCGCCCGCCACTTCCCCCAGCTAGTTTTTCTATTTTTAGTAGAGATGGGGTTTCAACGTGTTAGCCAGGATGGTCTCGATCTCCTGACCTCGTGTTTCGCCCATCTCGGCCTCCCAAAGTGCTGGGATTACAGGCTTGAGCCACCGCGCCTGGCCAATATATCCTTTTTCAACATGAGCCCTTATGGGCTCCCAAATCTCACATTGCAGATCCCACGAAAAGAGTGTTAGCAAACTGCTTCCTGAGAACTAAGGTGTAACTCTGTGAGAGGAATTCACAGATCACAAAGAAGTTTCTCAGAAAGCTTATTTCACGTTTTGAACTGATGATATTTCCTTTATCAGCATAGGCCTCAATGCGATCCAAAGAAGTCCTTCTCAGGTTCCTCACAAACAGTGATAATGGACTGTTGCAGGAAACATAAGTGTAACTCTGCGAGATGAATTCACACATCACCAAGAGGTTTCTAGGAAAGCTTCTTTCTAGTTTTCAACTGAGGATATTTCCTTTGTCACCGTAAGTTTCATTGCATTCAGAAGTATCCCATTGCAGATTTACAGAATTCTCTGTGAGCACACTGAACACTGAAGAGAAAGGTGTAACTGTGTGAATTGCATTCACACATCGCAATGCAGTTTTTCAGAAGGCTTCTTTCCAATTTTCATCTGAGGATTTTTCCTTTTTCACCATAGCCCTCAATGAGCTCCCGAATATCACTTTGCAGAACACAAGATAACAGAGTTTGCAAACAGTTCCCTGAAGGGAAGAGAGAACTCTGTTTTGAAGTCACACATCAGAAGGCAATCTCTCTGAAAGCTTCTCTCTAGTTATTTTCCAAGGATATTTTCTTTTCACCATGGGCCCCTAAGGGCTTCCAAATCTCACTTTGCAGATTGCAAGAAAATAGTGTTAGCAAACTGCTTCCTGAGAACAAATCTGTAACTCTGTGAGAGGAATTCGCAGATCACAAAGAAGTTTCTCAGAAGCTTCTTTCACGTTGTGAACTGATGATAGTTCCTTTATCACCGTAGGCCTCAATGAGATACAAAGAAATCCTTGTCAGGTTCCGCAAAAACAGTGATAATGGACTGTTGCACGAAACATATGTGTAACATTGTGAGATGAATTCACACATCACCAAGAAGTTTCAAAGAAAGCTTCTTTCTAGTTTTGATCTGAGGGATATTTCCTGGTCACCGTAAGCTTCATTGCGTTCAGAAGTATCCCATTGCAGATATCCAGAAAACTGTGTCAGCAATCTGAACACTGAAGAGAAACGTGTTACATTTGGAGTTGCATTCACACATCGCAATGCAGTTTCTCAGAACGCTTCCTTCAGTGTTCATCTGAGGATATTT
This sequence comes from Rhinopithecus roxellana, assembly GCF_007565055.1. Classification (NCBI taxonomy): domain Eukaryota; kingdom Metazoa; phylum Chordata; class Mammalia; order Primates; family Cercopithecidae; genus Rhinopithecus; species Rhinopithecus roxellana. Next base: position 55,389,656 of record NC_044559.1, on the reverse strand, counting down.
CCTTTTTCACCATAGCCCTCATTGAGCTCCCAAATATCACTTTGCACAACCCAACCAACATAGTGAGCAAACTGTTCCAAGAAGGGAAGGGTGAAACTCTGTGTGATGAAGTCACACATCAGAAAGCAACCTCTCTGAAAGCTTCTATCTAGTTATTTTCTGAGGATATTTCCTTTTTCAAGATGGACCCCTATGGGCTCCCAAATCTCACGTTGCAGATTTCAGGAAAAGAGTGTTAGCAAACTGCTTCCTGAGAACTAAGCTGTAACTCTGTGAGAGGAATTCACATATCACAAAGAAGTTTCTCAGAAAGCTTCTTTCACGTTTTGAACTTATGATATTTCCTTTATCAGTGTAGGCCTCATTGCGATCCACAGAAGTCCTTCTCAGCTTCCTCAAAAACAGTTATAATGGACTGTTGCAGGAAACATAAGTGTAACTCTGTGAGATGAATTCACACATCACCAAGAAGTTTCTAGGAAAGCCTCTTTCTAGTTTTCAACTGAGGATATTTCCTTTCTCACCGTAAGCTTCATTGCATTCAGAAGTATCCCATTGCAGATTTCCAGAACACTGTGTTAGCACACTGAACATTGAAGGGAAAGGTGTAACTCTATGAGTTGCATTCACACATCGCAATGCAGTTTCTCAGAAGGCTTCTTTCCAGTTTTCATCTGAGGATATTTCCTTTTTCACCATAGCCCTCAATGAGCTTCCAAATATCACCTTGCAGAACACAAGATCACAGAGTTAGCAAACTGTTCCAAGAAGGGAAGGGTGGAACTCTGTGGGATGAAGTCACACATCAGGAAGCAATCTCTCAGAATGTTTTCTCCACTTAATATGTGAGGATGTTTCCTTTTTCACAATGGACCCTATGGGTTCCCAAATCTCACGTTGCAGTTTCCACGAAAAGAGGGTTAGCAAACTGCTTCCTGAGAACTAAGCTGTAACTCTGTGAGAGGAATTCACAGATCACAAAGAAGTTTCTCAGAAAGCTTCTTTCACGTTTTGAACTCATGATATTTCCTTTATCAGGGTAGGCCTCAATTCGATTCAAAGAAATCCTTCTCAGGTTCCTCAAAAAGAGTGATAATGGACTGTTGCAGGAAACATAAGTGTAACTCTGTGAGATGAATTCACAAATCACCAAGAAGTTTCTAGGAAAGCTTCTTTCTAGTTTTCATCCTAGGATATTCCCTTTGTCTCCGTAAGTTTCGTTGCGTTCAGAAGTATCCCGTTGAAGATTTCCAGAAAACTGTGTTAGCACACTGAACACTGAAGAGAAATTGTTAACTCTGTGAGTTGCATTCACACATCGCAATGCAGTTTCACAGAAGGCTTCTTTCCAGTTTTCATCTGAGGATATTTCCTTTTTCACCATAGCCCTAAATGAGCTCCCAAATATCACTTTCCAGAACACATGATACCAGTGTTAGCAAACTATTCCAAGAAGGGAAGGGTGGAAATCTGTGTGGTGAAGTCACACATCAGAAAGCAATCTCTCAGAAAGCTTCTCTCTATTTATTATCTGAGGATATATCCATTTTCACCATGGGCAACTATGGGATCCCAAATCTCACTTTGCAGATGCCACGAAAACAGTGTTAGCAAACTGCATCCTGAGAACTAAGCTGTAACTCTGTGAGTGGAATTCACAGATCACAAAAAAGTTTCTCAGAAAGCTATTTTCACGTTTTGAACTGATGATATTTTATGTATCAGCGTCGGGCTCAATGTGATCCAAATTATTCCTTCTCAGGTTCCTCAAAACCAGTGATAATGGATTGTTGCAGGAAACATAAGTGTAACTCTGTGAGATTTATTCGCACATCATCAAGAAGTTTCTAGGAAAGCTTCTTTCTAGTTTTCAACTGAGGATATTTCCTTTGTCACCGCAAGCTTCATTGCGTTCTGAAGTATCCCATTGCAGATTTCCAGAAAACTGTGTTAGCACACTGAACACTGAAGAGAAAGGGGTAACTCTGTGAGTTGCATTCACACATCGCAATGCAGTTTCACAAAAGGCTTCTTTCCAGTTTTCATCTGAGGATATTTCCTTTTTCAGATAGCCCTCAATGAGCTCCCAAATATCACTTTGCAGAACACAAGATAACAGAGATAGCAAAGTGTTCCAACAAGGGAAGGGTGGAACTCTGTGTGATGAAGTCACACATCAGAAAGCAATGTCTCAGAAAGCTTCTCTCTAGTTATTATCTGAGGATATTTCCTTTTTCAACATGGGCCCTTATGGGCTCCCTAATCTCACTTTGCAGATTCCACGAAAGGAGTGTTAGCAAACTGCTTCCTGAGAACTAAGCTGTAACTCTGTGAGAGGAATTCACAGATCACAGAGAGGTTTCTCAGAAAGCTTCTTTCACGTTTTGCACTGATGATATTTCCTTTATGAGCTAGGCCTCAATGCGGTCAAAAGAAGTCCTTCTCAGTTTCCTCAAAAACAGTGTTAATGGACTGTTGCAGGAAACATAAGTGTAACTCTGTGAGATGAATTCACGTCACCAAGAAGTTTCTAGGAAAGCTTCTTTCTAGTTTTCATCTGAGGATATTTCCTTTGTCACTCTAATATTCATAGCGTTCAGAAGTGTCTCATTGCAGATTTCCGGAAAACTGTGTTAGCTCACTGACCACTGAAGAGAAAGGTGTAACTCTGTGAGTTACATTCACACATCGCAATGCAGTTTCTCAGCAGGCTTCTTTCCAGTTTTCATCTGAGATTATTTCCTTTTTCACCATAGCCCTAAATGAGCTGCCAAATATCAGTTTGCAGGACACAAGATAACAGAGTTAGCAAACTGTTCCAAGAAGGGAAGGGTGGAAATCTGTGTGATGAAGTCACACATCAGAAAGCAATCTCTCAGAAAGCTTCTCTCTAGTTGTTATCTGACGATATTTCCTTTTTCACCATTGGCCCCTATGGGCTCCCAAATCTCACTTTGCAGATTCCACGAAAAGAGTGTTAGCAAACTGCTTCCTGAGAACTAAGCTGTAACTCTGTGATAGGAATTCACAGATCATAAAGAAGTTTCTCAGAAAGCTTCTTTTACGTTTTGAACTGATGATACTTCCTTTATCAGCATAGGCCTCAATGCGATCCACAGAAGTACTTCTTACATCCTCAAAAACATCGATAATGTACTGTTGCAGGAAACAAAAGTAAAACTCTGTGAGATTAATTCACACGACCCCAAGAAGACTTTAGGAAAGCTTCTTTCTAGTTTTTATCTGCGGATAATTCTTTTGTCACGGTAAGCTTAATTGCGTTCAGCAGTATCCCATTGCAGATTTCCAGAAAACTGTGTTAGCACACTGAACACTGAAGAGAAAGATGTAACTCTGTGAGTTGCATTCACACCTTGCAATGCAGTTTCACAGAAGGCTTCTTTCCAGTTTTCATCTGAGGGTATTTCCTTTTTCACCATAGACCTCAATGAGCTCCAAAATATCACGTTGCAGAACACAAGATAACAGAGTTAGCAACTGTTCCAAGAAGGGAAGGGTGGATCTCTGTGTGATGAATTCACACATCAGAAAGCAATCTCTCAGAAAGCTTCTCTCTAGTTTTTATGTGAGGATATTTCCTTTTTCACCATGGGCCCCTATGGGCTGCCAAATCTCATTTTGCAGATTCCACGAAAAGAGTGTTAGCAAACTGCTTCTGAGAACTAAGCTGTAACTCTGTGAGAGGAATTCACAGATCACAAAGAAGTTTCTCAGAAAGCTTCTTTCACGTTTTGAACTGATGATATTTCCTTTTTCAGCGTAGGCCTCAATGCGATCCAAAGAGGTCTGTCTCAGGTTCCCCAAAAACAGTGATAATGGACTTTTGCAGGAAACATAAGTATAACTCTCTGAGATGAATTCACACATTACCAAGATGTTTCTAGGAAAGCTTCTTTCTAGTTTTCAACTCAGGATATTTCCTTTGTCACCGTAAGCTTCATTGCGTTCAGAAGGATCCCAATGCAGATTTCCAGAAAACTGGATTAGCACACTGAACACTGAAGAGAAAAGTGTAACTCTGTGAATTGAATTCACACATCGCAATGCAGTTTCTCAGAAGGCTACTTTCCAGTTTTCATCTGAGGAAATTTCCTTTTTCACCATAGTCCTCAATGAGCTCCCAAATATCACCTTGCAGAACACAAGATAAGAGAGTTAGCAAACTGTTCCATGAAAGTAAGGGTGGAACTCTGTGTAATGAAGTCACACATCAGAAAGCAATCTCTCAGAAAGCTTCACTCTAGTTATAATCTGAGGATATTTCCCTTTTCACCATGGGCCCCTATGGGCTCCAAACTCTCACTTTGCAGAATCCACGAAAAGCATGTCAGCAAACTGCTTCCTGAGAACTAAGCTCTAACTTTGTGGGAGAAATTCACAGACCACAAAGAAGTTTCTCCGAAAATTTCTTCCACGTTTTGAACTGATGATATTTCCTTCATCAGCGTAGTCCTGAATGCGATCCGAAGAAGTGCTTCCCAGGTTCCTCAAAAAGAGTGGTAAAGGACTGTTGCAGGAAACAAAAGTGTAACTCTGTGAGGTGAATTCACACATCACTTAGAAGTTTCTAGGAAAACTTCTCTCTAGTTTGCATCTGAGGATATTTCCCCTGTCACCGTATGCTTCATTGCGTTCAGAACTACCCAATGGAGATTTCCAGAAAACTGTGTTAGCACACTGAACACTGAAGAGGAAGGTGTAACTCTGTGAGTTGCATTCACACATCGCAATGCAGTTTCTCTGAAGGCTTCTTTCCATTTTCATCTGAGGATATTTCCTTTTCCACCATAGCCCTCAATGAGCTTCCAAATATCACTTTGCAGAACACAAGATAACAGAGTTAGCAAACTGTTCCAAGAAGGGAAGGATGGAACTCTGTGTGATGAAGACACACATCAGAAAGCAATCTCTCAGAAAGCTTCTCTCTAGTTATTATCTGAGGATATTTCCGTTTTCACCATGGGGCCCAATGGGCTCCCAAATCTCATTTTGCAGCTTCCACGAAAAGAGTGTTAGCAAACAGCTTCTGAGAACTAAGTTGTAACTCTGTGAGAGGAATTCACAGATCACAAATAAATTTCTCAGAAAGCTTCTTTCACGTTTTCAACTAATGATATTTCGTTTTTCAGCATAGGCCTCAATGCAATCCAAAGAATTCCTTCTCAGGTTCCTCCAAAACAGTGATGATGGACTGTTGCGGGAAACATAAGTGTAACTCTGTTAGATGAATTCACACGTCACCAAGAAGTTTCTAGGAAAGCTTCTTTCTAGTTTTCATCTGAGAATATTTCCTTTGTCACCGTAGGCTTCATTGCATTCAGAAGTATCCCATTGTAGATTTCCAGAAAACTGTGTTAGCACACTGAACACTGAAGAGAAAGGTGTAACTCTATGACTTGCCTTCACACATCGCAATGCAGTTAATCAGAAGGCTTCTTTCCAGTTTTCATCTGAGGATATTTCCTTTTTCACCGTAGCCCTCAATGAGCTCCCAAATATCACTTTGCAGGTCACAAGATAACAGAGTTAGCAAACTGTTCCAAGAAGGGAAGGGTGGAACCCTGTGTGATGTAGTCACACATCAGAAAGCAATCTCTCAGAAAGCTTCTCTTTAGTTATTATCTGAGAATATTTCCTTTTTCACCATGGGCCCCTATGGGCTCCCAAATCTCCCTTTGCAGAGTTCACGAAAAGAGTGTTAGCAAGCGGCTTCCTGAAACTGAGGTGTAACTCTGTGAGAGGAATTCACAGATCACAAAGGAGTTTCTCAGAAAGCTTCTTTCACGTTTTAAACTGATGATATTTCCTTTATCAGCTTAGGCTTCAATGCGATCCACAGAAGTCCTTCTCAGGTGCCTCAACAAGAGTGATAATGGACTGTTGCACGAAACATAAGTGTATCATTGGGAGATGAATTCACACATCACCAAGAAGTTTCTAAGGAATTTTCTTTCTAGTTTTCAACTGAGGATATTTCCTTTGTCACCGTAAGCTTCATTGCGATCAGAAGTATCCCATTGCAGATTTCCAGAAAACTGTGTTAGCACACTGAACACTGAAGAGAAACGTGTAATTCTGTGAGTTGCATTCACACATCGAAAGGCAGTTTCTCGGAAGGCTTCTTTCCAGTTTTCATCTGAGGATATTTCCTTTTTCACCATAGCCCTAAATGAACTCCCAAATATCACTTAGCAGAACACAAGATAAGAGAGTTAGCAAACTGTTCCAAGAAGGGAAGGGTGGAGCTCTGTGTGATGAAGTCACACTTCAGAAAGCTATCTCTCAGAAAGCTTCTCTCTAGTTATTATCTGAGGATATTTCCTTTTTCACCATGGGCCAGTGTGGGCTCCCAAATCTCTCTTTGCAGATTCCACGAACAGAGTGTTAGCAAACTCCTTACTGAGAGCTAAGCTGTAACACTGTGAGAGGAATTCACAGATCACAAAGTAGTTTCTCAGAAAGCTTCATTCACGTTTTGAACTGATGATATATCCTTTATCAGCGCAGACCTCAACGCGATCCAAAGAAGTCTTCTCAGGTTCCTCAAAAACAGTGATAATGGACTGTTGGAGGAAACAGAAGTGTAACTCTGTGAGATGAATTCACACATCACCAAGAAGTTTCTAGGAAAGCTTCTTTCTAGTTTGCATCTGAGGATGTTTCCTTTGTCACCATAAGCTTCATTGAGTTCAGAAGTGTCCCATTGCAGATTTCCAGAAAACAGTGTTAGCTCACTGAACACTGGGAACAAAGGTATAAGTCTGTGAGTTGCATTCACACATCACAATTCAGTTTCCCAGAAGGCTTCTTTCCAGTTTTCATCTGAGGATATTTCCTTTTCCACCGTAGCGCTCAATCAGTTTCAAATCATCACTTTGCAGAACACAACATAACAGATTTAGCAAACTTTCCCAAGAAGGGAAGGGTGGAACTCTGTGAGATGAAGTCACACAGCAGAAAGCAATCTCTCAGAAAGCTTCTCTCTACTTATTATCTGAGGATACTACCCTTTTCAACTTGGGCCCATATGGGCTCCCAAATCTCACTTTGCAGATTCCACGAAATGAGTGTTAGCAAACTGCTTCCTGAGAACTAAGCTGTAACTCAGAGAGAGGAATTCACAGATCACAAAGAAGTTTCTCAGAATGCTTCTTTCACGTTTTGAACTGATGACATTTCCTTTATCAGCGTAGGCCTCAAAGCGATCCAAAGAAGTCCTTCTCAGGTTTCTCAAAAACAGTGATCATGGACGGTGTCAGGAAATATAAGTGTAACTCTGTGAGATGAATTCACACATCACCAAGAAGTTTCTAGGAAAGCTTCTTTCCAGTTTTCATCTGAGGATATTTCCTTTGTCACCGTAAGCTTCATTACGTTCAGAAGTATCCCATTGCAGATTTACAGAAAACTGTGTGAGGACACTGAACGCTGAAGAGAAAGGTGTAACTCTGTGAGTTGCATTCACACTTCTCAATGCAGTTTCTCAGAAGGCTTCTTTCCAGTTTCCATCTGAGGATATTTCCTTTTTCACCGTAGACCTAAATGAGCTCCCAAGTATCACTTTGCAGAACGCAACGTAACAGAGTTAGCAAACTGTTCCAAGAAGGGAAGGGTGGAACTATGTGTGATGAAGTCACACATCAGAAAGCAATCTCTAAGAAAGCTTCTCTCTAGTTATTTTCTGAGGATAGTTCCTTTCTCACCATGGGCCCCTATGGGCTCCCAAATCTTACTTTACAAATTACACGAAAAGAGTGTTAGCAAACTGCTTGCTGAGAAGTAAGTTGTAACTCTGTGAGAGGAATTCACAGATCACAAGGACGTTTCTCAGAAACCTTCTTTCACGTTTTGAAATGACGATATTTTATTTATCAGCGTAGGCCTAAATGCGATCCTAAGAATTCCTTCTCAAGTTCCTCGCAAAGGGTGATAGTAGACTGTTGCAAGAAACATAAGTGTAACATTGTGAGATGAATTCACACATCCCCAAGAAGTTTTAGGAAAGCTTCTTTCTAGTTTTCATCTGAGGATATTTCCTTTGTCACCGTAAGCTTCATTGCGTTCAGAAGTATCCCATTGCACATTTCCAGAAAAGTGTGTCAGCAAACAGAACACAGAAGAGAGAGGTGTAACTCTGTGAAATGCATTCACACATCACAATGCAGTTTCTCAGAAGGCTTCTTTCCAGTTTTCATCTGAGGATATTTCCTTTTTCCCCATAGCCCTCAATGAGCTCCCAAATATCACATTGCAGAACACAAGATAACAGAGTTAGCAAACTGTTCCGAGAAGGAAAGTGTGGAACTCTGTGTGATGAAGTCACACATCAGAAAGCAATCTCTCAGAAAGCTTCTCTCTAGTTATTATCGGAGGATATTTCCTTTTTCCCCATGGGCCCCAATGGGCTCCCAAATCTCACTTTACAGATTCCACGAAAAGGGTGTTAGCAAACTGCTTCCTGAGAACTAAGCTGTAACTCTGTGACAGGAAATCACAGATCACACAGACGTTTCTCTGAAAAGTACTTTCCCGTTTTGAACTGATGATATTTTATTTAACTGCGTAGGCCTCAATGCAATCCAAAGTATTCCTTCTCAGGTACCTCAAAATTAGTGATAATGGATTGTTGCAGGAAGCAGAAGTGTAACTCTGTGAGATGAATTCACACATCACCTAAAGTTTCTAGGAAAGCTTCTTTCTAGTTTTCATCTGATGATATTAACTTTGTTACCGTAAGATTCAGTGCGTTCAGAAGAATCCCATTGCACATTTCCAGAAAGGTGTGTCAGCAAACAGAACACTGAAGAGAAAGTTGTAACTCTGTGAGTTGCATTCACACATGTAAATGCAGTTTCTCAGAAGGTTTCTTTCCAGTTTTCATCTGAGGACATTTCCTTTTCTCCCATAGACCTCAATGAGCTCCCAAATATCATTTTGCAGAACACAAGATAATAGAGTTAGTAAACTGTTCCAAGAAGGGAAGGGTGGAACTCTGTGTGATGAAGTCACGCATCAGAAAGCAATCTCTCAGAAAGCTTCTATCTAGTTATTTTCTGACGATATTTCCTTTTTCACCATGGGCCCCTATGGGCTCCCAAATCTTACTTTACAGATTCCACGAAAAGAGTGTTAGCAAACTGCTTTGGCCCAGGCCGTGCAGGAGAGGGACGACACGGACCCTGATCGCATAAGGCTGCTCTCAAGCAAGGCTCAGAGCCCTCTGGATGTTGGCAAGGCCACTTCCAATGCCTGTGCAGCAAGTGGCGCTGGTGGGCTCTTCTGTGTCGCTGGAATAAGCTATGCTATTTTGCTTTGCATTTGGTTGATCATTTATATTCGGACAACTATTGGAGGGGATTCACGGTGAGGTCTGGGGAGTGTTACTCATTCGGTAATTTTACTGCCCACCCCCACTCCAGATCTTGGAAAATAGGGCAATAACCATGAGCTGGAAAGATAGAAGAAAAATCTTACCACATTACCCTTGGAAAATTTGGTCCTGGGCCTGTCCCTACAATATGGGTTAATGGCCAGTGGGGGTATGTGATGGGAACACATAAGGGAAAAAAGAAGATATGGTATTCCCCTAAAGGCAAAAATTCTATGCAAAATTTGTCATGGTTAAGTTCCCAACTTATTTCATATTCTGAGGATTATATAAATGGTAAAAAAAAATGGCGTGGGTAGATGGGAAGTTAATTCTATAAAAAGATTTAAGTTTGTGGGACACAGTAAGACGACAAGGATATTAAATTTGGTGCCCTATACAAAAATGAAAGTTAAATACTAAAATTAGAAAAAAGAAAAATTTTATACATAGTTATATAATCAATGTTAAAGTATAACATTGCACTTAATAGAGACTGCTGTGCCAGTTCTAAGCCTATAACCAATGGTGCTGCTATAATTGTCCCTATGACCATTTCCTCAAAGACCACACAATGGACCCGTCTAGCACCTGTAACCGCAAGAGCCACCAAGTCTGATATAAGACTTTGTTATGTTAACCATTAAGCCTGCTTATTCCCAAAAAGGGTAACCAAGGGAAGAAGAACAAATTGACCATCCATGAAGAGAACTGTTCTTGATAAATTTCTGAAAATTTCCTGATAATCTATATATAATTATGTAATCGCCTGATACTCTGCTGATTGACAATTGTTCTATAAGATACTATATAATCCTATAGTAAAAATCATTCAGGGCTGTCAGCCCTTTCCTGGGCTGCAGTCTTGTCTGTGTCCTCTTGCATGTTGTGTCTGGTGTCTTTATTGTCTCTCGCCACCTTGCCTCTCGCCTTTGGGGTACCTTGGACACGCTAGGGCTGGACCCCGGCACTGCTTCCTGAGAACTAAGCTGTAACTCTGTGAGAGGAATTCACAGATCACAAAGAAGTTTCTCAGAAAGTTACCTTCACGTTTTGAAATGATGATATTTCCGTTGTCAGCGTATGCCTCAATGCGATCCAAAGAAGTGCTTCTCAATTTCCTCAAAAACAGTGATAATGGACTGTTACAGGAAACATAAGTGTAACTCTGTGAGATGAATTCACACATCACCAAGAAGTATCTAGGAAAGCTTCTTTCTAATTTTCAACTGAGGGTATTTCCTTTGTCACCGTAAGCTTCATTGTGTTCAGAAGTATCCCATTGCAGACTTCCAGAAAACTGTGTTAGCAAACTGAACACTGAAGAGAAAGGGGTAACTCTGTGAGTTGCATTCACACATTGCAATGCCGTTTCTCAGAAGGGTTCCTTCCAGTTTTCATCTGAGAATATCTCATTTTTCAACATAGCCCTCGATGAGCTCCCACATATCACTTTGCAGATCACAAGATAACAGAGTTAGCAAACTGTTCCAATAAGGGAAGGGTGGAACTCTGTGTGATGAAGTCAAACATCAGAAAGCAAAGTCTCAGAAAGCTTCTCTGTAGTTAATATCTGAGGATATTTCATTTATCACCTTGGGCCCCTATGGGCTCCCAAATCTCACTTTACAGATTCCACGAAAAGAGTGCTAGCACACTGCTTCCTGAGAACTAAGCTGTAATACTGTGAGAGGAATTCACATATACGAAGCAGTTTCTCAGAAACCTTCTTTCACGTTTTGAACTGATGATATTTCCTTTATCAGCGTAGGCTTCAATACGATTGAAAGAAGTGCTTCTCAGCTTCCTCAAAAACATTGATAACGGACTGCTGCCTGAAACATAAGTGAAAGGCTGTGTGATGAATTCACAGATCACCAAAAATTTTCTACGAAGCTTCTTTCTAGTTTTCAACTGAGGATATCTCCTTTATCACCTTTAGCTTCATTGCGTTCAGAAGTATCCCATTGCAGATTTCCAGAAAACTGTGTTAGCACAATGAACATTGAAGAGAAAGGTGTAACTCTGTGAGTTGCATTCACACATCACAATGCAGTTTCTCAGAAGGCTTCTTTCCAGTTTTCATCTGAGGATATTTCCTTTTTCACCATAGCCCTCAATGAGATCCCCAATATCACTTGGCACAACACAAGATAACAGAGTTAGCAAACTGTTCCAACAAGGGAAGGGTGGAAATCAGTGTGATGAAATCATACATCAGAAAGTAATCTCTCAGAAAGCTACTCGCTAGTTATTATCTGAGGATATTTCCTTGTTCACCATGGACCCCTATGGTCTAGCAAATCTCACTTTGCAGATTCCACGAAAAGAGTGCTAGCAAACTGCTTCCTGAGAACTAAGCTGTAACTCTGTGAGAGGAATTCACAGATCCCAAAGTAGTTTCTCAGAAAGCTTCTTTCACGTTTTGAACTGATGATATTTCCTTTATCAGCGTAGGCCTCAGTGCGATCCAAAGAATGCCTTCTCAGTTTCCTCAGAAACAGTGATAATGTGCTGTTGCAGCAAACATAAGTGTAACTCTGGGAGATGAATTCACACATCACCAAGAAGTTTCTAGGAAAGATTCTTTCTAGTTTTCAACTGAGGATATTTCCTTTGTCACCGTAAGCTTCATTGTGTTCAGAAGTATCCCACTGCAGATTTCCAGAAAACTATGTCAGCACACTGAAAACTGAAGAGAAAGATGTAACTCTGTGAGTTGCATTCACGCATCGCAATGCAGTTTCTCAGAAGCGTTCCTTCCAGTTTTCATCTGAGGATAGTTCATTTTTCACCATAGCCCTCAATGAGCTCCCACATATCACTTTGCAGAACACAAGAAAACAGAGTTAGCAAACTCTTCCAAGAAGGGAAGGTTGGAAGTCTCTGTGATGAAGTCACACATCAGAAAGCAATCTCTCAGAAAGCTTCTCTCTAGCTATTATCTGAGGATATTTCCTTTTTCATCATGAGCCCCTATGGGCTCCCAAATCTCACTTTGCAGATTCCACGAAAAGAGTCTTAGCACACTGCTTTCTGAGAACTAAGATGTAACTCTGTGAGGGGAATTCAGAGATCACAGAGAAGTTTCTCAGAAACCTTCTTTCACGTTTTGAACTGATGATATTTCCTTTATCAGCGTAGACTTCAATACGATCGAAAGAAGTCCTTCTCAGCTTCCTCAAAAACATTGATAACAAAGTGTTGCCTGAAACATAAGTGAAAGGCATTGAGATGAATTCACAGATCACCAAAAATTTTCTAAGAACCTTCTTTCTAGTTTTCATCTGACGATATATTATTTGTCACCATAAGCTTCATTGCGTTCAGAAGTATCCCATTGCAGATTTCCAATAAACTGTGTTAGCACACTGAACAGTGAAGACAAAGGGGTAACTCTGTGAGTTGCATTCACACATCGCAATGCAGTTTCTCAGAATTCTTCTTTCCAGTTTCCATCTGAGGATATTTCCTTTTTCACCATAACCCTCAATGAGCTCCCAAATATTACTTTGCAGAACACAAGATAACAGAGTTAGCAAACTCTTCCAAGAAGGGAAGGGTGGAACTCTGTGTTATGAACTCACAAATGAGAAAGCAATCTCTCAGAATGCTTCTCTCTAGTCATTATCTGAGTCAATTTCCTTTTTCACCAAGGGCCCCTAAGGGCTCCCAAATCTCACTTTGCAGATTTCACGAAAAGAGTGTTCGCAAACTGCTTCCTGAGAACTAAGCTGTAACTCTGTGAGAGGTATTCACAGATCACAAAGAAGTTTCTCAGAAACCTTCTTACACGTTTTGAACTGATGATATTTCCTTTATCAGCGCAGGCCTCAATGCGATCCAAAGAAGTCCTTCTCAGCTTCCTCAACAACAGTGATAATGGACTGTTGCAGGAAACAGAAGTGTAACTCTGAGAGATGAATTCACACATCACAAACAGGTTTCTAGGAAAGCTTCTTTCTAGTTTTGAACTGAGGAAATTTCCTGTCTCCGCAAGCTTCATTGCGTTCAGAAGAATCCCATTGCAGATTTCCAGAAAACTGTGTTATCACACTGAACACTGAAGAGAAAGGTGTAACTCAGTGAGTTGCATTCACACATCCAAATTCAGTTTCTCAGAAGGCTTCTTTCCAGTTTTCATCTGAGGATATTTCCTTTTTCATCATAGACCTCAATGAGCTCCCAAATATCACTTTGCAGATCACAAGATAACAGAGATAGCAAACTGTTCCAAGATGGGAAGGGTGGAACTCAGTGTGATGAAGTCACACATCAGAAAGCAATCTCTCAGAAAGCTTCTCTCTACTTATTATCTGAGGATGTTTCCTTTTTCACCATGGGCCCCTATTGGCTCCCAAATCTCACTTTGCAGATTCCACGAAAACGGTGTTAGCAAACTCTTTACTGTGTACTAAGCTGTTACTCTGTGAGAGGAATTCACAGATCACAAAGTAGTTTCTCAGAAAGCTTCTTTCACGTTTTGAACTGATGATATTTCCTTTAGGAGCGTAGGCCTCAATCCGATTCAAAGAAGTCCTTCTCAGGTACCTCAAAAAGAGTGAATGGACTGTTGCAGGAAACATAAGCGTAACTCTGTGAGATGAATTCACACATCACCAAGATGTTTCTAGGAAAGCTTCTTTCTAATTTTCAACTGAGGATATTTCCTTTGTCACCGTAAGCTTCATTGTGTTCAGAAGTATCCCATTGCAGTTTTCCAGAAAACTGTGATAGCACAGTGAACACTGAAGAGAAACGTATGACTATGTGAGTTGCATTCAGACATCGAAATGCCATTTCTCAGAAGGCTTCTTTCCAGTTTTCATTTGAGGATATTTCCTTTTTCACCATAGTCCTCAATGAGCTCCCAAATATCACTTTGCAGAACACAAGATAACAGAGTTAGCAAACTGTTCCAAGAAGGGAAGGGTGGAACTGTGGGTGATGAATTCACACATCAGAAAGCAATCTCAGAGAAAGCTTCTCTCTAGTTATTATCTGAGAATATTTTGTTTTTCACCATGGGCCCCTATGGGATCCAAAATATCACTTTGCAGATTCCACGAAAAGAGTGTTAGCACACTGCTTCCTGAGAACAAAGCTGTAACTCTTTGATTGTAATTCACAGATCACAAAGAAGTTTCTCGTAAAGATTCTTTCACGCTTTGAACTGATGATATTTCCTTTATCAGCCTAGGCCTCAATGCGATCCAAAGCAGTCCTTCTCAGGTTCCTCAAAAACACTGATAATGGACTGTTGCAGGAAACATAAGTGTAACTCTATGAGATGAATTCACACATCTGCAAGAAGTTTCTAGGAAAGCTTCTTTCTAGTTTTCAACTGAGGGTATTTCCTTTGTCACCGTAAGCTTCATTGAGTTCAGAAGTATCCCATTGCAGACTTCCAGAAAACTGTGTTAGCAAACTGAACACTGAAGAGAAAGGGGTAACTCTGTGAGTTGCATTCACACATCGCAATGCCGTTTCTCAGAAGGGTTCCTTCCAGTTTTCATCTGAGAATATTTCATTTTTCAACATAGCCCTCAATGAGCTTCCACATATCACTTTGCAGATCACAAGATAACAGAGTTAGCAAACTGTTCCAATAAGGGAAGGGTGGAACTCTGTGTGATGAAGTCAAACATCAGAAAGCAAAGTCTCAGAAAGCTTCTCTGTAGTTAATATCAGAGGATATTTCATTTATCACCTGGGCCCCCTATTGGCTCCCAAATCTCACTTTGCAGATTCCAGGAAAAGAGTGCTAGCAAACTGCTTCCTGAGAACTAAGCTGTAATACTGTGAGAGGAATTCACATATACGAAGCAGTTTCTCAGAAACCTTCTTTCCCGTTTTGAACTGATGATATTTCCTTTATCAGCGTGGGCTTCAATACGATTGAAAGAAGTGCTTCTCAGCTTCCTCAAAAACATTGATAACGGACTGCTGCCTGAAACATAAGTGAAAGGCTGTGTGATGAATTCACAGATCACCAAAAATTTTCTACGAAGCTTCTTTCTAGTTTTCAACTGAGGATATTTCCTTTATTCCATTTCCCGTTATTCAGAATTCCTCTGAATAACTCTCAGAGAGTTACAGCTTAGTTCTCAGGAAGCAGTTTGCTAGCACTCTTTTCGTGGAATCTGCAAAGTGAGATTTGGCAGACCATAGGGGCCCATGGTGAACAGGGAAATATCCTCAGATAGTAACTAGAGAGTAGCTTAGTTCGCAGGAAGCAAACTGCTTCCTGAGAACTAAGCTGTAACTCTGTAAGAGGAATTCAGAGATCACAGAGAAGTTTCTCAGAAACCTTCTTTCACGTTTTGAACTGATGATATTTCCTTTATCAGCGTAAGCCTCAATGCGATCCAAAGAAGTCCTTCTCAGCTTCCTCAAAAACAGTGATAATGGACTGTTGCAGGAAACATAAGTGTAACTCCATGAGATGGATTCACACATCACAAAGAAGATTCTGGGAAAGCTTCTTTCTAGTTTTCAACTGAGAATATTTCCTTTGTCTCCGTAAGCTTCATTGCGTTCAGAAGTATCCCATTGCAGATTTCCAGAAAACGGTGTTAGCACCCTGAACACTGAAGAGAAAGGTGAAACACTGCGAGTTATATTCACACAACACAATGCAGTTTATCAGAAGGCTTCTTTCCAGTTTTCATCTGAGGATATTTCCTTTTTCACCATAGCCCTCAAAGAGCTCCCAAATATCACTTTGCAGAACACAAGATAACAGAGTTAGCAAACTGTTCCAAGAAGGGAAGTGTGGAACTCTGTGTGATGAAGTAACACATCAGGAAGCAATCTCTTAGAAAGCTTCTCTCTAGTCATTATCTGTGGATATATCCATTTTCACCATCTGCAACTATGGGCTCCCAAATCTCACTTTGTAGATTACACGAAAAGAGTGCTAGCAAACTGCATCCTGAGAACTAAGCTGTAACTCTGTGAGAGGAATTCACAGATCACAAAGAAGTTTCTCAGAAAGCTTCTTTCTCGTTTTGAACTGATGATATTTCCTTTATCAGCGTAGGACTCAATGCGATACAAAGAAATCTTTCTCAGATTCTTCAAAAACAGTGATAATGGACTGTTGCAGGACATAAGTGTAACTCTGTGAGATGAATTCACACATCATCAAGAAGTTTCTAGGAAAGCTTCTTTCTAGTTTTCAACTGAGGGTATTTGCTTTGTCACCGTAAGCTTCATTGGGTTCAGAAGTATCGCCTTGCAGATTTCCAGAAAATTGTGTTAGCACACTGAACACTGAAGAGAAAGGTGTAACTCTGTGAGTTGCATTCACACATCGCTATACAGTTTCTCAGAAGGCTTCTTCACAGTTTTCATCTGAGAATATTTCCTTTTCCACCAGAGCCCTCAATGAGCTCCATAATATCACTTTGCAGAACACAAGCTAAGAGAGTTACCAAACTGTTCCAAGAAGGGAAGGGTGGAACTGTGTGTGATGAAGTCACACATCAGAAAGCAATCTCTCAGAAAGCTTCTCTCTAGTTGTTATCTGAGGATATTTCCTTTTTCACCATGGGCCCTTATGGGCTCCCAAATCTCACTTTGCAGATTCCACGAAAAGAGATTTAGCACACTGCTTCCTGAGAACTAAGCTGTAACTCTGTGAGAGGAATTCACAGATCACAAAGAAGTTTCTCAGAAAGCTTCTTTCCCGTTTGAAATGATGGTATTTCCTTTATCAGCGTAGGCCTGAATACATTCCAAAGAAGTCCTTCTCAGCTTCCTCAAAAGCAGTGATAATGGACTGTTGCCTGAAGCATAAGTGTAACGCTGCGAGGTGAATTCACGGATCACCAAGAAGTTTCTAATAAGCTTCTTTCTAGTTTTCATCTGAGTATATTCCTTTGTCACCGTAAGCTTCATTGCGTTCAGAATTGTCCCATTGCAGATTTCGAGAAAACTGTGTTAGCACACTGAACACGGAAGAGAAACGGGTAACTCTGTGAGTTGCATTCCCACATAGAAAGGCAGTTTCCAGAAGGCTTCTTTCCAGTTTTAATCTGAATATATTTCCTTTTCCACCATAGCCCTCGATGAGCTCCAAAATATCACTTTGCAGAACACAAGATAAGAGAATTAGCAAATGGTTCCAAGAACGGAAGGGTGGAATTCTGTGTGATGAAGTCACACATCAGAAAGCAATTTCTCAGAAAGCTTCTCTCTCTTATTATATGAGGATGATTCCTTTTTCACCATGGGCCCCGAAGGGCTTCCAAATCTCAGTTTGCCGATTCCACGAAAAGAGTGTTAGCAAACTGCTTCCGGAGAACTAAGCTGTAACTCTGTCAGAGAAATTCACAGATCACAAAGAAGTTTCTCAGAAAGTTTCTTTCACGTTTTGAACTGATATTTCCTTTATGATCGTAGGCCTCAATGCGTTCCAAGGAAGCAATTCTCAGGTTCCTCAAAAAGAGTGATAATGGACTGTTGCAGGAAACCTAAGGGTAACTCTGTGAGATGAATTCACACATCACCAAGAAGTTTTTAGGAAAGCTTCTTTGTAGTTTTCATCTGAGGGTATTTCCCTTGTCTCCATAAGCTTCATTGCGTTCAGAAGTATCCCATTGCAGATTTCCAGAAAACTGTGTCAGCACACTGAACACTGAAGAGAAAAGTGTAACTCTGTGAGTTGCATTCACACATCACAATGCAGTTTCTCAGAAGGTTTCTTTCCAGTTTTGATCTGAGTATATTTCCTTTATCAAAATAGCCCTCAATGAGCTCCCAAATATCACTTTGCAGAACCCAACGCAACAGAGTTAGCAAACTGTTCCAAGAAGGGAAGGGTGGAAATTTGTGTGATGAAGTCACACATCACAAAGCAATCTCTCAGTAAACTTCTCTGTAGTTATTATCTGAGGATATATCCTTTTTCTCCATGGGACCCAATGGGCTCCCAAATCTCACTTTGCAGATTCCGCGAAAGAGTGTGAGCAAACTGCTTCCTGAAGTCTAAGTTATAGGCCTGTGAGATGAACTCACAGATCAGAAAGAACTTTCTCAGAAAGCTTCTTTCACGTTTTGAACGGAGGAAATTTCCTTTATCAGCGTAGGCCTTAATGCGATCCAAGGAAGCCCTTCTCAGGTTCCTCAGAGACAGTGTTAATGTTCTGCTCCACGAAACATAAGTGTAACTCTGGAAGATGAATTCACACATCACCAAGAAGTTTCGAAGAAAGCTTCTTTCCAGCTTTCATCTGTGGATATTTCCTTTGTCACCGTAAGGTTCATTGCGCTATGAGGTATCTAATTGCAGATTTCCAGAAAACTGTGTTAAAAAACTGATCACTAAAGAGAAACGTGTAACTCTGTGAGTTGCATTCACACATGGCAATGCAGTTTCTAAGAAAGCTTCTCTTTAGTTATTATGTGAGGATATTTCCTTTTTCACCATAGCCCGGAAGGAGCTCCCAAATATACTTCTGCAGCATCCAAGACAACAGTGTTAGCAAACTGTTCCAAGAAGGGAAGGGTGGAACTCTGTGTGATGAAGTCACACATCAGAAAGCAATCTCTCAGAAAGCTTCTCTCTAGTTATTATGTGAGGATATTTCCTTTTTCACCATGGGCCCCTATGTGCTTCCAAATATCACTTTCCAGATTCCACGAAAAGAGTGTTAGCAAACTGCTTCCTGAAGTCTAAGTTATAAGTCTGTGAGATGAACTCACAGATAAGGAAGAAGTTTCTGAGAAAGCTACTTTAACGTTTTCAAGGGATGAAATTTCCTTTATCAGTGTAGGCCTCAAGGCGATCCAAGGAAGCCCTTCTCAGATTCCTCAAAGACAGTGTTAATGGACTGCTCCATGAAACATCAGTGTAACTCTGAGATATGAAATCACACATCACCAAGAAGTTTCTAAGAAAGATTTTCTGTAATTTTCATCTGTGATTTTATCCTTTGTCACCATAAGGTTCATTGCACTATGAAGTATCTAATTGCAGGTTTCCAGAAAACTGTGTTAACAAACTGATCACTGAAGAGAGAAGTGTAACTCTGTGAGTTGAATTCACACATGCTAATGCAGTTTCTCAGAAAGCTTCCCTTTAGTTATTATGTGAGGATATTTCCTTTTTCATCATAGCCTCAATGAGTTCCCAAATATAACTCTGCAGAATCCACGAAAACAGTGTTAGCAAACTGTTCCAAGAAGGGAAGGTTGGAATTCTGTGTGATGAAGTCACAGCTACAGAAAGCAATCTCTCAGAAACCTTCCCTCTAATTATTATGTGAGGATATTTCTTCTTTCACCATGGTCCCCTAGGGGTTCCCAAATATCACTTTCCAGATTCCAAGAAAAGAGTGTTAGCAAACTGCTTCCTGAAGTCTAAGTTATAAGTCTGTGAGATGAACTCACAGATCAGAAAGAAGTTTCTCAGAAAGCTTCTTTCACGTTTTGAACGGATGAAATTTCCTTTATCAGCGTAGGCCTCAATGCGATCGAACGAAGCCGTTCTCAGATCCCTCAAAGACAGTGTCAATGGACTGCTCCATGAAACATAAGTGTAACTTTGTGAGATGAATTCACACATCAACAAGAAGTTTCTAAGAAAGCTTCTTTCTTGTTTTCATCTGAGGATATTTCCTTTCTCACCATAACCTTCATTGCCATAAGAGGTATCCCACTGCAGATTTCCAGAAAACTTAGTTAGGAAACTGATCACTGAAGAGAAACGTGTAACTCTGTGAGTTGCATTCACTCATGGCAATACAGTTTCTCAGAAGGCTTTTTTCCAGTTTTGATCTGAGAATATTTCCTTTTTCACCATAGCCCTTAATGAGCTCCCAATATACCTCTGCAGGATCCACGACAACAGTGTTAGCAAACTGTTCCAAGAAGGGAAGGGTGGAACTCTGTGTGATGAAGTCAAACATTAGAAAGCAATCTCTCAGAAAGCTTCTCTCTAGTTATTAGGTGAGGATATTTCCTTTTTCATCATGGGCCCCTATGGGCTCCCAAATATCACTTTCCAGATTCCACGAAAAGAGTGTTAGCAAACTGCTTCCTGAAGTCTAAGTTATACGCCTGTGAGATGAACTCACAGATAAGAAAGAAGTTTCTGAGAAAGCTTCTTTCACGTTTTGAACGGATGAAATTTCCTTTATCAGCGTAGGCCTCAATGCGATCCAAGGAAATCCTTCTCAGGTTCCTCAAGACAGTGTTAATGGATTGCCCCACGAAACATAAGTGTAACTCTGTGAGATGAATTCACACATCACCAAGAAGTTTCTGAGAAAGCTTCTTTCTAGTTTTCATCTCTGGATATTACCTTTGTCACCGTAAGGTTCATTGCACTATGAAGTATCTCATTGCAGATTTCCATTAAACTGTGTTAACAAACTGATCACTGAAGAGAAACGTGTAACTCTGTGAGTTGCATTCACACATGTCAACGCAGTTTCTCAGAAAGCTTCTCTTTAGCTATTATGTGAGGATATTTCCTTTTTCACCATAGCCCTCAATGAGCTCCCAAATATACCTCTGCAGCATCCAAGACAACATTGTTAGCAAACTGTTCCAAAAAGGGAAGGGTAGAACTCTGTGTGATGAAGTCACACATCAGAAAGCAATCTCTCAGAAAGCTTCTCTCTAGTTATTATGTGAGGATATTTACTTTTTCACCCTGGGCCCCTATGGGCTCCCAAATATCATTTTACAGATTCCACGAACAGAGTGTTAGCAAATTGTTTCCTGAAGTCGATGTTGTAAGTCTCTGAGATGAACTCACAGATCTGAAAGAAGTTTCTGAGAAAGCTTCATTCACGTTTTGAACGGATGAAATTTCCTTTATCAGTGTAGGCCTCAACGCAATCCAAGGAAACCCTTCTCAGATTCCTCAAAGACAGTGTTAATGGACTGCTCCATGAAACATAAGTGTAACTCTGAGATATGAACTGACACATCACCAAGAAGTTTCTAAGAAAGCTTTTTTGTAATTTTCATCTGTGATTATTTCCTTTGTCACCGTAAGGTTCATTGCGCTATGAAGTATCTAATTGCAGATTTCCAGAAAACTGTGTTAACAAACTGATCACTGAGGAGAAACGTGTAACTCTGTGAGTTGCATTCACACATGGCAACTCAGTTTCTCAGAAAGCTTCTCTTTAGTTATTATGTGAGGATATTTCCTTTTCACCATAGCCCTCAATGAGCTCCCAAATATACCTTTGCAGAATAAACGACAACAGTGTTAGCAAACTGTTCCAAGAAGGGAAGGGTGGAACTCTGTGTGATGAAGTCACACATCAGAAAGCAATCTCTCAGAAAGCTTCTCTCTAGTTATTAGGTGAGGATATTTCCTTTTTCACCATGGGCTCCTATGGGCTCCCAAATATCACTTTCCATATTCCACGAAAAGAGTGTTCGCAACTGCTTCCTGAAGTCTAAGTTATAAGTCTGTGAGATGAACTCACAGATCAGAAAAAGTTTCTCAGAAAGCTTCTTTCACGTCTTGAACGGATGAAATTTCCTTTATCAGCGTAGACCCCAATGCGATCCAAAGAAGCCCTTCTCAGGTTCCTCAAAGACAGTGTTAATGGACTGCTCCACGAAACATAAGTGTAACTTTGTGAGATGAATTCACACATCATCAAGAAGTTTCTCAGAAAGCTTCTTTCTAGTTTTTATCTGTGGATATTTCCTTTGACACCGTAAGCTTCATTGCACTGAGAAATATCCCGAGGCACATTTCCAGAAAACTATGTTAGCTAACTGATCACTGAAGTGAAACGTGTAACTCTGTGAGTTGCATTCATACATCGACGTGCATTTTCCCAGAAGGCTTCTTTCCAGTGTTTATCTGAAGATATTTCCTTGTTCACCATAGACCTCAATGAGCTCCCAAATATCACTTTGCAGTATCCACGACAACAGTGTTAGCAAACTGTTCCAAGAAGGGAAGGGTGGAAGTCTGTGTGATGAAGTCACACATCAGAAAGCAATCTCTCAGAAAGCTTTTCTCTAGTTATTATCTGAGGATATTTCCTTTTCACAATGGGCCCCAATGGACTCCCAAATATCCCTTTGCAGATTCCACGAAAAGTGAGGTAGCAAACTGCTTCATGAGGCCTAAGTTGTAACTCTGTAAGATGAATTCAGAGATAACAAAGAAGTTTCTCAGAAAGCTTTTTTCTCATTTTTTATTGGAAGATATTTCTATGGCCCCATTGTTTTCAATGGGATCCGAATATCTGTTCTCAGATTCCACACACATAGGCCTAGGCCCACGGTCCCACGAAATACGCTGTAACTCAGTGAGTTGAATTCACACATCACAAAGCGTTTTCTCAGAAAGCTTCTTTCTTTTTAAGACGAGGTTATTTGTGGTCTCGGAGCGCCACCATGTGACCTATTGCAGATTCTGCGAAAACTCTGCTAGCAAGCTTCTCAGTGAAAACAATGATGGACATCTGGTGGGCTGAATTCACCCACAACAAAGAAGTTTCTGAGAAGCCTTCTCTGCAGGTTCTCTGAGGATAGTTCCTTATTAACCATGTGATTCAACGATATCCAAGACATCACATTTGAGATTCCTCAAAATGAGTGCTAGGAAACTCCCCGAGAAAGGGTGATGTAACACTGTGAAATGAATTCACATATCACAAGAAGTTTCTCAGAAAGCTTGATTCCGCTTTTTCTTGGAGGATATTTCTTTCTTCTCCTTCCATTCTTCAAAGCCATCTGAATATCACTTCTCGGAATTCACGGAAACAGTCCTAAGAAACGGCTCCAAAAAACACTGGCGAAACTCTGTGAGAATGAAGTCACACGTCAGAAAGCAATCTCTCAGAAGGCTTCTCTCTAGTTATTATCTGAGGACATTTCCTTTTTCACAAAGGACCCCAATAGGCTCCCAAATATCACTTTGCAGATACTACGAAAAGAGTGTTAGCAAACTGCTTCTTGGGACATAGTTTTGAAACTCTGTGAGATGATTCACAGATGAGAATGAAGTTTCTCAGAAAGCTTGTTTCACGTTTTGAACTGATGAAATTCCCTTTATCAGCGTAGGCCTCAATGCGATCCAAGGAAGCCCTTCTCAGTTTCCCTCAAAGACAGTGTTAATGGACTGCTCCAGGAAACATAAGTGTAACTCTGTGAGATGAATTCACACATCACCAAGAAGTTTCTAAGAAAGCTTCTTTCTAGTTTTCATCTGTGGATATTTCCTTTGTCACCATAAGGTTCATTGTGCTATGAAGTATCTAATTGTAGATTTCCAGAAAACTTAGTTAGCAAACTGATCACTGAAGAGAAACATGTAACTCTGTGAGTTGCATTCACTCATGGCAATGCAGTATCTCAGAAGGCTTCTTTCCATTTTTGATCTGAGGATATTTCCTTTTTCACCATACCTGTCAATGAGCTCCCAAATATACCTCTGCAGAATCCACGACAACAGTGTTAGCAAACTGTTCCAAGAAGGGAAGGGTGGAAATCTGGGTGATTAAATCACACATCAGAAGCAATCTCTCAGAAAGCTTCTATCTAATTATTTTGTGAGGATATTTCCTTTTCACCTTGGGTCCTATGGGCTCCCAAATATCACTTTCCAGATTCAACGAAAAGAGTGTTAGCAAACTGCTTCCTGAAGTCTAAGTTATAAATCTGTCAGATGAACTCACAGATCAGAAAGATGTTTCTCATAAAGCTTCTTTCACGTTTTGAACGGAAGAAATTTCCTTTATCAGCATAGGCCTCAATGCTATCAAAAGAAGCCCTTCTCAGGTCCCTCAAAGACAGTGTTAATGGACTGCTCTACGAAACATAAGTGTAACTTTGTGAGACGAATTCACACATTAACAAGAAGTTTCTAAGAAAGTTACTTTCTAGTTTTCGTCTGAGGATATTTCCTTTGTCACCGTAAGCTTCATTGCAATAAGAGGGATCCCATTGCGGATTTCCAGAAAACTAAGTTAGCAAACTGATCACTGAAGAGAAACGTGTAACTCTGTGAGTTGCATTCACTCATGGCAATGCAGTTTCTCAGAAGGCTTCTTTCAAGTTTTGATCTGAGGATATTTCCTTTAACACCATAGCCCTCAATGAGCTCCCAAATATAACTTTGCAGAATAAACGACAACAGTGTTAGCAAACTGTTCCAAGAGGGGAAGTGTGGAACTCTGTGTGATGAAGTCACACATCAGAAAGCAATCTCTCAGAAAGCTTCTCTCTAGTTATTATGTGAGGATATTTCCTTTTTCGACATCGGCCCCTATGGGCTCCCAAATATCACTTTCCAGATTCCACTCAAAGAGTGTTCGCAAACTGCTTCCTGAAGTCTAAGTTATAAGTCATTGAGATGAACTCACAGATCAGAAAGAAGTTTCTCAGAAAGCTTCTTTCAAGTTTTAAACGGATGAAATCTCCTTTATCAGCGTAGCCATCAATGCGATCCAAGGAAGCCCTTCTAAGGTTCGTCACAGACAGTATTAATGGAATGCTCCAGGAAACATAGTGTAACTCCTGTGAGATGAATTCACACATCACCAAGAAGTTTCTAAAAAAGCTTCTTTCTAGTTTTCATCTGTGGATATTTCCCTTGTCACCGTAAGGTTCATTGCGCTATGAAGTATCTAATTGCAGATTTCCAGAAAACTGTGTTAACAAACTGATCACTGAGGAGAAAATTGTAACTCTGTGAGTTGCTTTCACACATGGCAATGCAGTTTCTCAGAAAGTTTCTCTTTAGTTATTATGTGAGGCTATTTCCTTTTCACCATAGCCCTCAATGAGCTCCCAAATATAACTTTGCAGAATCCACGACAAGAGTGTTAGCAAACTGTTCGAAGAAGGGAAGGGTGGAACTCTGTGTGATGAAGCCACACAACAGAAAGGAATCTCTCAGAAAGCTTCTCTCTAGTTATTAGTTGAGGATATTTCCTTTTTCACCTTGGGCCCCTATGGGCTCCCAAATATCACTTTACAGATTCCACGAAAATAGTTTTAGCAAACTGCTTCCTGAAGTCTAAGTTATAAGTCTGTGAGATGAACTCACAGATCAGAAAGACGTTTCTCAGAAAGCTTCTTTCACGTTTTGAGCGGATGAAATTTCCTTTATCAGCGAAGGCCTCAATGCGATCCAAAGAAGCCATTCTCAGGTTCCTCAAAAAGAGTGATAATGGACTGTTGCAGGAAACCTAAAGGTAACTCTGTGAGATGAATTCACACATCACCAAGAAGTTTCTAGGAAAGCTTCTTTGTAGTTTTCAACTGAGGATATTTCCTTTGTCTCCATAAGCTTCATTGCGTTCAGAAGTATCCCATTGCAAATTTCCCAGAAAACTGTGTCAGCACACTGAACACTGACGAGAAAAGTGTAACTCTGTGAGTTGGATTCACACATCACAATGCAGTTTCTCAGAAGGTTCTTTCCTGTTTCCATCTGATATATTTCCATTTTCACCATAGCACTCAATAAGCTCCCAAATATCTGTTTGCAGAACACAAAGTAACAGAGTTAGCAAACTGTTCAAAGAAGGGAACAGTGGAACTCTGTGTGATGAAGTCACACATCAGAAAGCAATGTCTCAGAATGCTTCTCTCTAGTTATTATCTGACGATATATCCATTTTCACCATGGGCCACTATGGTCTCCCAAATCCACTTTGCAGATTCCACGAAAAGAGTGCTAGCAAACTGCTTCCTTAGAACTAAGATGTATCTCTGTGTGAGGAATTCACAGATCACAAAGAAGTTTCTCAGAAAGCTTCTTTCACCTTTTGGACTGATGATATTTCCTTTATCATCGTAGGCATCAATGCGATCCAAAGAAGTCCTTCTCAGGTCCCTCAAAAACAGTGATAATGGACTGTTGCACGAAATTTAGGTGTAACATTGTCTGAAGAATTCACACATCACCAAGAAGTTTCTTCGAAAGCTTCTTTCTAGTTTTCATCTGAGGATATTTCCTTTGTCACCGTAAGTTTAATTGCATTCAGAAGTATCCCGTTGCAGATTCCCAGAGAACTGTGTCAGCAAACTGAACACTGAAGTGTAATTCTGTGAGTTTCATTCACACATCGCAATGAGTTACTCAGAAGGATTCTATCCAGTTTTCATCTGAGGATATTTCCTTTTCCACCATACCCATCAATGAGCTCCCAAATATCACTTTGCAGAACAGAAGATAACAGAGTTAGCAAACTGTTCCAAGAAGGGAAGGCTGGAACTCTGTTTGATGAAGTCACATATCAGAAAGCAATCTCTCAGAAAGCTTCTCTCTAGTTATTATCTGACGATATTTCCTTTTTCACCATGTGCCCCTATGGGCTCCCAAATCTCACTTTGCAGTTTCCACGAAAAGAGTGTTAGCAAACTGCTTCCTTAGAAGTAAGCTGTAACTCTGTGAGAGGAATTCACAGATCACAAAGAAGTTTCTTCAGAAAGCTTCTTTCACCTTTTGAGCTGATGATATTTCCTTTATCAGCGTAGGCCTCAATGCGATCCAAAGAAGTCCTTCTCAGGTTCCTCAATAACAGTGATAATGGACTGTGGCAGGAAACATAAGTGTAACTCTGTGAGATGAATTCACACATCACCAAGAAGTTTCTGGAAAGCTTCTTTCTTGTTTTCATTTGAGGATATGGATAAATCCTTTGTCACAATAAGTTTTCATTGCGTTCAGAAGTATCCCATCGAGATTTCCAGAAAACTGTTAGCACACTGAACACTGAAGAAAAAGGTGTAACATTGTGATTTGCATTCAGACATGTAAATGCAGTTTCTCAAAAGACTTCTTGCCAGTTTTCATCTGAGGAGATTTCCTTTTTCACCATAGCCCTCAATGGTCTCCGAAATATCACCTTGCAGAACACAAGATAACAGAGATAGCAAACTGTTCCAAGAGGGGAAGGGTGGAACTCTGTGTGATGAAGACCACATCAGAAAGCAATCTCTCAATAAGCTTCTCTCTAGCTATTATCTGAGGATATTTCCTTTTCACCATGGGCCTCTATGGGCTGCCAAATCTCACTTTGCAGATTCCACGAAAAGAGTGTTTGCAACCTGCTTCCTGAGAACTAAGCTGTAACTCTGTGAGAGGAATTCACAGATCACAAAGAAGTTTCTCAGAAAGCTTCTTTCACGTTGTGAACTGATGATATTTCCTTATCAGCGTAGGCCTCAATGCGATCCAAAGAAGTCCTTCTCAGGTTCCTCAAAACCAGTGATAATGGACTATTGCAGGAAACATAAGTGTAACTCTGTGAGATGAATTCACACATTACCAAGTAGTTTCTAGGGAAGCTTCTTTCTAGTTTTCATCTGAGGATATTCCTTTGTCACCATAAGCTTCATTGCGTTCGGAAGTATCCCATTGCAGATTTCCAGAAAACTGTCTTAGCACACTGAACACTGAAGAGAATGGTGTAAACTCTGTGAGTTGCATTCACACATCGCTGTGCAGTTTCTCAGAAGGCTTCTTCAGTTTTCATCTGAGAATATTTCCTTTTCCACCATAGCCCTCAATGAGCTCCATAATATCACCTTGCAGGACACAAGATAAGACAGTTAGCAAACTGTTCCAGGAAGGAAATGTTGGAACTCTATGTGATGAAGTCACACATCAGAAAGCAATCTCTCAGAAAGCTTCTCTCTAGTTTTTATCTGATGATATTTCCTTTTTCACCATGGGCCCCTATGGGCTCCCAATTCTCACTTTGCAGATTCCACGAAAAGCGTGTTAGCAAACTGCTTCCTGAGAACTAAGCTGTAACACTGTGAGAGGAATTCAATATCACAAAGCAGTTTCTAAGAAGGCTTCTTTCACATTTGAACTGATGATATTTCCTTTGTCAGCGTAGGCCTCAATGCGGTCAAAAGAAGTCCTTCTCAGGTTCCTCAAAACAGTGATAATGGACTGTTGCATGAAATATTAGTGTAACTCTGTGAGATGAATTCACACATCACCAAGAATTTCTAGGAAAGGTTCTTTCTAGTTTTCATTAGAGGATATTTCCTTTGTCACCGTAAGCTTCCTTGCGCTAAAAGGTAACCCATTGCAGATTTCCAGAAAACTTAGTTAGCAAACTGATCACTGAAGAGAAACGTGTAACTCGGTGAGTTGCATTCACACATCGAAATGCACTTTCTCAGAAGGCTTCTTTCGAGTTTTCATTTGAGGATATTTCCTTTTTCACCATAGCCCTCAATGAGCTCAGAAATATCACTTTGCAGAACACAAGATAACAGAGTTAGAAAACTGTTACAAGAAGGGAAGGTGGATCTCTGTGTGATAAAGTGACACATCAGAAAGCAATCTCTCAGAAAGCTTCTCTCTAGTTATTATCAGAGGATATTTCCTTTTTCACCATGGGCCCCTATGGGCTCCCAAATCTCACTTTGCAGATTCCATGAGAACATGTTACCAAACTGCTTCCTGAGAACTAAGCTGTAACTCTGTGAGTGGAATTCAAACATCACAAAGAAGTTTCTCAGAAAGCTTCTTTCACGTTTTGAACAGATGATATTTATTTATCAGCGTAGGCCTCAATGCAATCCAAAGTATTCCTTCTCAGGTACCTCAAAAAAGTGGTAATCGACTGTTGCTGGAAACATAAGTGTAACTCTGTGAGATGAATTCACACATCACCAAGACGTTTCTAGGAAACTTCCTTCATGGTTTCATCTGAGGATATTTCCTTTGTCACACTAAACTTCATTTAGTTCAGAAGTATCCCATTGCAGATTTCCAGAACACTGTGATAGCACACTGAACACTGAAGAGAAAGGTGTAACTCTGTGAGTTGCATTCACACATCGCAATGCAGTTTCTCAGAAGGCTTCTTTCCAGTTATCATCTGAGGATATTTCCTTTTTGACCATAGCCCTCAATGAGCTCCCAAATATCACATTGCAGAACACAAGATAACGAGTTAGCAAACTTTTCCAGGAAGGGAAGGGCGGAACTCTGTGTGATGAATTCACACATCAGAAAGCAATCTCTCAGGAA
Source organism: Rhinopithecus roxellana (assembly GCF_007565055.1). NCBI lineage: Eukaryota > Metazoa > Chordata > Mammalia > Primates > Cercopithecidae > Rhinopithecus > Rhinopithecus roxellana. The sequence goes on along the minus strand of NC_044559.1, from coordinate 55,360,278 downwards.
GCTTCTCTCTAGTGATTATCTGAGGATACTTCCTTTTTACCATGGGCCTCTATGTGCTCCCAAATCTCACTGTGCATATAAATGAAAAGAGTGTTAGCATACTGCTTCCTGAGAACAAAGCTGTAACTCTGTGAGAGGAATTCACAGATCACAAAGAAGTTTCTCAGAAAGCTTCTTTCACGTTTTGACTGATGATATTTCCTTTATCAGCGTAGGCCTCAATGCCATCAAAGAATTCCTGCTCAGGTTCCTCCAAAACAGTGATAATGGACTGTTGCATGAAACATAAGTGTAACTCTGTGAGATGAATTCACACGTCACCAAGAGGTTTCTAGGAAGGATTCTTTCTAGTTTTCATCTGAGGATATTTCCTTTTTCACCGTAAGCTTCATTGCGTTCAGAAGTGTCCCATTGCAGATTTTCAGAAAACTGTGTTAGCACACTGAACACTGAAGAGAAAGGGGTAACTCTGTGAGTTGCATTCACACATCGCAATGCAGTTTTTCAGAAGGCTTCTTTCCCGTTTTCATCTGACGATATTTCCTTTTCCACCGTAGCCCTCAAAGAGCTCCCAAATATACCTTTGCAGAATGCCGAAAACAGTATTAGCAAACTGTTCCAAGAAGGGAAGGGTGGAACTCTGTATGATGAAGCCACACATCAGAAAGGAATCTCCAGAAAGCTTCTCTCCAGTTATTAGGTGAGGATATTTCCTTTTTCACCATGGGCCCCTATGGGGTCCCAATTATCACTTACAGATTCCACGAAAAGAGTGTTAGCAAACTGCTTCCTGAAATCTAAGTTATAAGTCTGTGAGATGAACTCACAGAGCAAAAGACGTTTCTCAGAAAGCTTCTTCCACGTTTTGAACTCATGAATTTCCTTTATCAGCGTAGGCCTCAATGCGATCCAAAGCCATTCTCAGAGTCCTCAAGACAGTGTTAATGGACTGCTCCACGAAACATAAGTGTAACTCTGTGAGATGAATTCACACATCACCAAGAAGTTTCTAAGAAAGCTTCTTTCTAGTTTTCATCTGTGGATATTTCCTTGTCACCGTAAGGTTCATTGCGCTATGAAGTATCTAATTCCAGATTTGCAGAAAACTGTGTTAACAAACTGATCACTGAGAGAACCGTGTAACTCTGTGAGTTGCATTCACATGGCAATGCAGTTTCTCAGAAAGCTTCTCTTTAGTTATTATGTGAGGATATTCCTTTTTCACCATAGCCCTCAATGAGCTCCCAAATATACCTTTGCAGAATCCACGACAACAGTGTTAGCAAACTGTTCCAAGAAGGGAAGTGTGGAACTCTGTGTGATGAAGCCACACATCAGAAAGGAATCTCTCAGAAAGCTCTCTCTAGTTATAATGTGAGGATATTTCCTTTTTCACCATGGCCCCTAAGGGCTCCCAATATCACTTTACATATTCGACGAAAAGAGTGTTAGCAAACTGCTTCCTGAAGTCTAAGTTTAAGTCTGTGAGATGAACTCACAGATCAGAAAGAAGTTTCTCAGAATCTTCTTTCACGTTTTGAACTCATGAAATTTCCCCTATCCTCGGAGTCTCACTGTGATCCAAAGAAACCGTTCTCAGATTCCTCAAAGACAGTGTTAATGGACTGCTCCACGAAACATAAGTGTAAACTCTGTGAGATGAATTCAAAGATCATCAAAAAGTTTCTCAGAAATCTATGTCTAGTTTTCATCTGTGGATATTTCCTATGTCCACTGTAAGGTTCATTGCGCTATGAAGTATCTAATTCCAGATTTGTAGAAAACTGTGTTAACAAACTGATCACTGAGGAGAACCGTGTAACTCTGTGAGTTGCATTCACACATGGCAAGCAGTTTCTCAGAAAGCTTCTCTTTAGTTATTATGTGAGGATATTTCCTTTTTCACATAGCCCTCATGAGCTCCCAAATATACCTTTGAAGAATCCACGTCACAGTGTTAGGAAACTGTTCCAAAGGGAAGGGAAGGGTGGAACTCTGTGAATGAAGCCACACATCAGAAAGGAATCTCTCAGAAAGCTTCTCTCTAGTTATTAGGTGAGGATATTTCCTTTTTCACCATGGGCCCCTATGGGGTCCCAATTATCACTTTACAGATTCCACGAAAGAGTGTTAGCAAACTGCTTCCTGAAATCTAAGTTATAAGTCTTTGAGATGAACTCACAGATCAGAAAGACGTTTCTCTCAGAAAGCTTCTTCCACGTTTTGAACTCATGAAATTTCCTTTATCAGCGTAGGCCTCAATGCGATCCAAAGAAGCCATTCTCAGAGTCCTCAAAGA